>NW_027507788.1:181765207-181832707 GCF_037356315.1 Lithobates pipiens | reverse complement strand
CTCCTCTGCAAGAAGCGCGAGTGCCTCTGAACCAGTTTTGGATTTCTATGGATTTCTTTGATGCTGAGCACCTGGGCATTTACTTCAGTGTGCCATGCCTACCCTTAGAAATATATAGATATAGATAGAAAAAAATCATTTATTATGTGGTTCCTATAAATAGATGTGGGGGTGGGGAGGTATGGGGTCAGGAATCAGGAATTAAAATTAAGAAAATGAGAAGTTCAATGGATAAATTGCCTGGATACGTTACAACCGAGGGGTTTGAACTCCAATTTGCAGTTATTTTTTTTTTTTTTTATAAAGGATACATTTTTCTGGATTTGCTCCAGAGGGATATAATGCAAAGAGAAGTATGTACATACACAATATAATATGATTGCATGCACTAGATTCTGCTGTTCTCTCCACCTTGGAGAGATTGAATAGATCTCTCCCTCTCTCCCCCTCCTTACCTCTCTATCGCCCCCCTCTCCATCAATCCCCCTCTCTTTATAGCCCCCTCCCTCCTCTCTATATATCTCTCTCTCTAGAGAGAGATAGACAAATCTCTCTATCCACAAACACTAACTTTTTTTTGTAAAATCAACCTAGTTTTGCATAGACGTCATTTCATGTTACAGCCATGTCTAACGTGTGATAAGTGAGCGTAACTCTTCCAAATATTCAGAAATGGGTTGAGGTATGGATTAGTGACAAATTTAAAAAGGCACCTACATCTCTGGATAAATAATACAGGAAAGTTGTTTTTTTATGGGATTTTAATGGTGCCGCAAACCTAATGGAGCCAAAAGGTTTATATATAAAACATTTTTATTTATACAAAGTTAAAATTATTGTTGAACAAAGGAAAAACACTTGTCTTTTAGGTTGCGTCACACAAAGCTCTCTTTTCACAAAGACGATGACGGCAGAGAGTCTATCCCGACATGTTTCACCACCAAGTGATTCCTCGGGGGATTTTTTTTTTTTTAGACGTCTCCAGAACAGTTTCCCAGTACTTCTGGACAGGAGCCAACAAAGCACTGCAGAGGACACAAGGGGCCCCGTGGGACCGCAGAGGGCACAAAAAGATCAAAGAGCACAAATTGGTAATGTAGAAATAACCGAGGGTGCCAAATTGAGAAACCGATTATCAGAAAACAGCCCAACACAGGCTTATGAAATGATATAGCAGTGTGTGGCCACCCTCGGAGTGCGAGCTTGTTGGGCTGTTTTCTGATAATCAGTTTCTCAATTTGGCACCCTTGGTTAATTTTTATCTATTATTTTATAATCTATTATTTTATAATGCATACAATATATTGATCAATAAAGTGTCATAAAATAAGAAAGTAGAAGAGAGGAGTGAAGGTAGAGGAGATAGATGGGAGTAAAGAGCTGAGGCAGAAGGGTGAGGAGCAAAAAGAAAGATAATCTGATGCTGATTAGAGGAAGTTGCCATAGTCTGACTGCTATTGGGGGGGGGAGTCCAATCTGAATAGCAGAATGTATTTATGTTCCCAATATTTTTTTTTTTTTATATGTTAAGTTATTTTAGTCTCTGAGGTGCAAGGTTCGTTTGGGTTGTGTGATCTTATTTTATGACATGGATCGATTAGATTATTTATTTGTATGCATTATAACAAAAAATTAAAATGATCTGATTTAAAAAAATAAAATAACCGAGGGTGCCAAATTGAGAAAATTATTTTCAGAAAAGAGCCCAACACAGGCTTCTATAGCAATGGGTGGCCACCCTTGGAGTACCAGCTGGCATGCTGAGGATGGCCACACATTGCTAGGTTGGTTAATTCTACATTACCAATTTGTTCTCTTGGTCTTTGTGTGCCCTCTGCGGTCACACGGGGCCCCTTATGTCCTCTGTAGTGCTTTGTTGGCTCCTGTCCAGAAGTACTGGGAAACGGTTCTGGAGACAGTCTAAGAAATCCCCTGAGGAAGCCCTTAGTGGCAAAACATGTCGGGATAGACTGTGTCACCGCCTTTGTGAAAAGAAAATGAAAAGAACTGTGACATAACCTACAAGACAAGTGGTTTTCCACTTTGTTCAACAATTTTAACTCTGTATAAATAAAAATGTGGTTTTATATATAAACCTTTGGGCTCCATTGTGTTTACGACACTGTTAAAATCCCATATAAAAATAAATAAAATTCCTGTATTTATTCTTCCAAACATTCATTACCTCTCACAGAGATAAGAGTGCGTAGCCTGACAATAACATCTGCTTTTTACTCATCCAAAAAGACGGCATCATCTTTGTTCAGGCATCATCCAGGGTAGCCATCTACTTCCTTGCTGTAGCAGCTGGCTTATTGATGACACAACCATGTAAACCCTGGTGTCTGTACAATTCCAGCTGCAGCCTCCACGTGTGGCTTGCTATAAAGCTGCAGTCTGATCACTGGGGAGGAAGTAGACTAAGGAATAGCTTCCTCCTGCCTGCAGAAGACTGATGAGGACATCTAGTCACCCTAGGCAAAATCACTGGCAGAAGCTCAAGGATAGCTTTTCAATGATAAAATGTGACGATTTCTGAAACATTATACTGTTGCTACGCATTGTGACATGTCAGAAATTTATTCATGGAGACTTGTAAAATTACTGACCAGTCCATTTTAGCACTATGGTGTTCAAAACATGTCTGTGAAATCTTACTGAGAAAAATGACATAAGAATGTAAACAAAACTCCACACACCGGGCAACTAAATAATTATGACTTGTCGTGGGGCTGTGCCCCCATGTCCAGGAGAATAATAAAAGTAGATTTACTCAACCCCGCAGTATCTGCGCCAGTGCTGGTTTAGGGTCCCGACGTCAAGACCAGCACAGGGCATATGAGGACACTGAGGGATAGTCCACTGCCGGATTGTGGTGCAGCGCCACCTGCAGGGGGAGAGGAGGATCAGGTAAGCAAAACTGTACCTCCTCTCCCCTAGACAGAATGGGCTACTAACTTCTGCAGTCCGGGCGTAGCTCCAGTGCAAGGGGATAATGGTTTAGTTGCCCCCCCTGTCTTTAAAGTGTTTTTGTTTTGTTGTTTAACGGAAGTCAAAAACGCACAAAAAAAAAAAAAACAACACTCACGAGTTTCCCTTTAATTTTTTTTTAAACCCAGTTCTAAGTTCATACAAGGATCCGCAATAATATGAGCTAACGTTTTCTAAATTTGTGACTAATGTCTCACTGTATGTATTGACGGCTTTAATAATAAAGTGTTATAGGGACTTAAACAACATTTCCTGCACAGGGCACACCCTGGGCATCTATATGATGATCCATGATGTAAGTGTCTGCTGCCAATTTCTCAACATCCTCCCAACAGAAAACGGATCAAACATGTCACCCAGGATCACGCCTGAAAATGCTGACAATTTACCTAAAATTGTTCACATTAACACATGCTTTAGATTTGAAATGAGGGAAAACACAAACTCTTTGGTGATTCTATTAAAAGGTAAATTGCAGGCTTTCAAAATACAATTTTTTTCCAAAGGGAAAGTATTTTTGCATTTTTCTATTGATAGCCTGATTTAAAATGACCAGAAAGATTATCTGGCTTGCTATTGGCAACATTCAAGATTCTGGAGACTTTTCCAGGGCAGGATTCAGGAATGACAAGGTGTTGTAAACCCTCAAGCTTTTTCACCTTAATGCAGCAGCCCCCCCCAGAGCCCCCCCTTTTACTTACCTAAACCCGATCGTTCCATCGATGGGGACGAGCACAGCAGCTCCAGCCGCTGTCTCGGGTCCTCATTGCATAGACTGATAGCAGCAGGAGCCATTGGCTCCCTCTGCTGTCAATCCAATCCAGCTGAGTCCTGCTGTTGGTGTCAACGGACGCAGCAGCAGGACCCGGGAGCGTGTCCACTCAAGTAAACCCATGGAATGCGGCTGTCTGTGGGGGCACTTAAAAGGAGGAGCCAGAAGCGCCACTTCGGGACCCCAGAAAAGAAGGATTGGGGCCGCTGTGTGCAAAACCAAACGCAAAGTGGATGCAAGTATAACAGCTTTGTTATTAAGATTAAAAAAAAAAATACCTTCACAAACCCTTTAAAAGTCCAATTGGTCCATTATGTGTAAGAAATCAGTTAAAGGATAAGTTCACCTTATGAAAAAAAATAGATACACTTTAGTGTAAAAATAGATGTGCATTCATTATTTTTTTTCTAAGGAGCCTGCAGAGCATATCGTGGCAAATCTCAGCAGATTGCGGGTGCAATCTCAGGCTCCTGCAGACACTTCTGCCGCGTACACAGGGCTGGAATGTCCAACAGAAAGAGTCAGATGGGAGCTTTTCATCGTATAATCCGATCTTGTGTATGCCCCATTGGACTTTTTATGTTGAACATTCTGACGGACCTAGAAATAGAACGTGTTCTAAATATTTCCGACAGAACTATTTCCTATGGGGAAAACCGCTCGTCTGAATGCTGTTCCAATGGACCAAAAACGACGCATGCTCCGAAGTATGTGACGGAAGCTATTTACTAGGGGATATTGAACTACAAGTCCTGTCGTACGTGTTGCACTTCACCGCGTTCTTGACGGTGTGATCGTGTGTACGCAAGACAGTTTCACTGGAATGCCATCGGAAAAACCTTCAGTTTATTCCGATATGAAAACTGGTCGTGTGTACAGGGCATTAGGATAGCTGTCTGCCCATACCTCACATGGGCAGGTAACAGAGCAGGAAGATCAATGGACTACTACAGCGCTCACTAGCGCCCTCATAGCTCATTGAGAACTACAAGCCATCTGCTACAATGGGTGGCAGTACTTGTAGGCATTCATTCATAGGTAACTGAATGAATGACTGGTCTTTGTGGGTGTAGCCCCATGTGGCCATGCCATTTTCAAATGGTGACAGCGGGTGCAGGGAGAAGATCCCCTGTCCGCTGTCAAAGAAAAGGGGGTGGGGGGTTGCAAGAGGCTGCAGATGCTGGAACATATATTGCACCCTTAAAACTGGTGAAACTTCAAACATTTTCCAAGGTGAACTTATCCTTTAAAGGGTCACTAAAAGGAAAATTTTTTTTTCTTTAAATAACAAACATGTTATACTTACCTCCACTGTGCAGCTCTTTTTGTCCCGAACCTGCTCTTCTGGGGTCCCTCGGTGGCTGTCTTGGCTCCCTCCCGCAAGGACTCCCCAACTTCATGCGAGCTCCCTCGCATGATGTGGAGTGCTTGTGGGCATGCTCCCGTGATACAGCTGGTGGCCGTAGCCGCTCACCCTATCACTGGGCCCCGCCCCCGGTGCGCTGCATCATTGAATGTGATTGACAGCAGCGCGAGCCAATGGCTGCACTGCTTTCAATACATCCACTCTAGCCAATAAACAGCCAGGGTGAGGGGGGGCGGAATCACTGTCGGATGTTTTTTCACTTTAATGCATAGAATGCATTAAAGTGAAGAAACTTTTACCTTTACAACCCCTTTAAGTGAAGGGAAACCCAACATTTATTTTTCAGTGGGCTTGGCATTAGGTCTGTACACAATTTTCTTTACTAGCTGAAGGATGTCCAGCACCATCCAGCTCTCTGCTCTCCAGCCTGGCTATGCCTGACCAATCTCATTCATTAGATTTCAGTTCTTTCAACACGGAGACTCAGCATTGTACGTGGGCATTACCTAGAGTGGTCTGCATTCAAATGCAGTCTACCTAGGAATGACTCCAGAGTGACATCCACTCAAAGCATTTTGATATTTGCACAACTCCTCCTAAGAGTCAGTCTGCTGCTTGCACCAGGGCTGAGGATGCCTGAGAGAAGTATTGGTGGGTGCGGTTATATTTTCAGGAGGCGATGTGAAGCACCCTGCTGGAATCTCCTTATAAAAGTCATGATCTGCCTGCATTGCAAGAGAAAGACATGAACCCAATAATTAAATCATTGGGTCTAAAATAAGGTATTAAAAATATAAGATTTTATTTGTTAATGTCATTAGCACCTTAAAATTCTTTCTGATCAAATGATAAGAGATAGGCTCCAAACTACTGCATAACCTAACCTCAATGCAGCAGCCATATGCAAAGCAGGTTGTGTTTAAAGCGGAACTGAAAGCACAAATACTTACCTTAATTCTAACAGTCTGACGCTCATGAGGTCCCTCGCTGACATCTTCTCACCAGGTTCTTCCAGGTGCTAGTCTTTGGCCATTTTGATTGGCCAGTGCTAAAGAGCAGTCATCCTGGCACACTATGCATGCACAGCTCAGTGTACATTCCACAAGGGATCAGGCAGGCAGGTGTATTTTATTGCATTAGAGACATTGCACATCTTTTCAACAATTTGAAAATTTCCCTGACAAAAAGCAGTCTGCCATGGCCGACCAAGCAGCTTGATATACACTCAAAGTCACAAACCCAAAACAAGCATGTATGTATGTATGTATGCAGTTTTGTCTTCACTGTCTGCATGCTTTTTGCAGTCAGTGACTCAAAAAATGTACTGAAGCTGGAGACTGGCAAGAACTCAGGAGCACAAGGAGGGGGGGTGAGCAATGGCAGCCCAAAAACTTCTATCATAACCAGTTTCCTATAAAAAGAGATGGTGCCTGCATAGCTAACTTGCTCGCTTCCTTTACAGCATTTTATTCTCTCTCTGACAAGTGCACTTTAAGAAGTTAAATCTGTGTTGTGTACCAATGACACAAACAGTGCTGACTGACAAAGTGCCTGTACCACCCATAGCACAGAGAGAGTGTGGAAAAATTGAAGCTTGCTTATTTTTTAACATAGGAATTGGCCCGTGTAATGACATGTTTGTGGGTAGTGCTGACTGACAGATGTAATAACAGACCAATGATACTCTGCAGATTATCAGAAGGAGCTCTCACCAGACGTCCGCTCTTGCCGCACAGGCTGGCGTACTTCAACCACGTCCTCATGTCCTCATGGGGGCCGACCACCAGGGACTGGACCATCAGGATCTTCTGCCAGTCTTCCACAATTCTCTGACAGCCCTGTACCAGAAACACAGAGAATCATTTGCATCATAGAACCGATAGACACGTTTTGTTCCAATTCTCTATAAACAAAGTACATTGTAGCACAATCCTCCAGTAAACTGGGTAGTGGGAGGAAAAAAAAAAAAGGAGAATGTCTGTTTATTAGAACCTTAAAGCGATATTAAACGCAAAATTTATATATATATATATATATATATATAAATATATATATATATATATATATATATATATATATATATATATATATATATATATATATATATATATATATATATATACACACACACACACACACACAGTATCTCACAAAAGTGAGTACACCCCTCACATGTTTGTAAATAAAAATCTTTTCTTCGATCTTTTCATGTGACAACACTGAAGAAATGACACTTTGCTACAATGTAAAGTAGTGAGTGTACAGCTTGTATAACAGTATAAATTTCCTGTCCCCTCAAAATAACTCAACACACAGCCATTAATGTCTAAACTGACAGCAAAAGAGTACACCCCTAAGTGAAAATGTCCAAAATGGACCCAATTTGCCATTTTTCCTCCCTGGTGTCAAGTGACTCGTTAGTGTTACAAGGTCTCAGGTGTGAATGGGGAGCAGGTGTGTTCAATTTGGCGTTATCACTCTCACTCTCTCATACTGGTCACTGGAAGTTCAAAATGGCACCTAATGGCAAAGAACTCAGAGGTTCTAAAAAAAATAAAAATGAATTGCTGCTCTACATAAAGATGGCCTAGGCTATAAGAAGATTGCCAAGACCCTGAAACTGAGCTGCAGCACGGTGGCCAAGACCATACCAGCAGTTTAACAGGACAGGTTCCACTCAGAACAGGCCTCGCCATGGTCGACCAAAGAGGTTGAGTGCATGTGCTCAGTGTCATATCCAGAGGTTGTCTTTGGGAAATAGACGTATGAGTGCTGCCAGCATTGCTGCAGAGGTTGAAGGGGTGGGGGGGGGGGGGTCAGCCTGTCAGTGCTCAGATCATATTGCATCAAATTGGGCTGCATGGCTGTCCTCCCAGAAGGAAGCCTCTTCTAAAGATAATGCACAAGAAAGCCCACAAACAGTTTACTGAAGACAAGCTGACTAAGGACATGGATTACTGGAACCATGTCCTGTGGTCTGATGAGACGAAGATTAACTTATTTGGTTCAGATGGTGTCAAGCAAGTGGTGGCAACCAGGTGAGGAGTACAAAGACAAGTGTGTGTTGCCTACAGTCAAGCATTTTGGTGGGAGTGTCATAGTCTGAGGCTGAAGGAGCGCTGCCGGCACTGAGGAGCCACAGTTCATATAAGCAACCATAAATGCCAACATGTACTGTGACATACAGAAGCAGAGCATGATCCACTCTTCAGAGACTGGGCCGCAGGGCAGTATTCCAACATGATAATGACCCCAAATACACCTCCAAGACAACCACTGCCTTGCTAAAGAAGCTGAGGGTAAAGGTGAGGGACTGGCCAAGCATGTCTCCAGACCTAAACCCTATTGAGCATCTGTGATGCATCCTCAAGCAGAAGGTGGAGGAGTGCAAGGTCTAACATCCACCAGCTCTATGATGTCATCACAGAGAAGTGGAAGAGGACTCCAGTGGCAACCTGTGAAGCTCTGGTGACCTCCATGCCCAAGAGGGTTAAGGCAGTGCTGGAGAATAATGGTGGCCACATAAAAGATTGACACGTTGGGCCCAATTTGGACATTTTCACTTAGGGGTGTACTCACTTTTGTTGCCAGCGGTTTAGACATTAATGGCTGTTTGTTGAGTTATTTTGAGGGGACAGCAAATTTACACTGTTATACAAGCTGTACACTCACTACTTTACATTATAGCAAAGCGTAATTTCTTCAGTGTTGTCACATAAAAATATATAATAAAATATTTACAAAAACGTGAGGGGTGTACTCACTTTTGTGAGATACTGTGTAATATACTTACCTGCTCTGTGCAGTGGTTTTGCACAGAGCAGCCCAAATCCTCCTTTTCTGGGGTCCGCCAGCGGTGCTCCTGACCCCTCCCTCCTGCCAAGTGTCCCCAGATCAAGCAGCTTGCAATTGAGCACCCAAGCAGACGGGCTCCCAAGCCAATGATCTGCGTTTTCATTTACACACAGAGCCGCTTGGCCACACCCACTCTCCCCACTCATTGGTTCACTGGCTGTGACTGACAGCAGCAGGAGAAAACGGGGAGGGAGAAACCCAGAGGCTCCTGTGCACAGAGCTGGAGGGGGGACCTGATGCACAGAGAAGGTTTTTACCTTTCTGCACAGAATGCAAGAAGGTAAAGAACCTTGAGCCTTTAGAACCACTTTAAAGAATTGCTGGTCCTTGTGAGAATATCCAAAAAGTCTGCAATATAACACACAGATCATTCCAAGAAAACGACTTTCATGTTCCAGAGCCATGTTGTTCATTAAATGGACGCTTTTACTCTTTTTAGGTAAAGCACTGTAAGAAGAGGCACTGGCACGGGACTCCTGAATGGCAGGGGGGTGGGTGTAGCTTTAAAAAAAGGGTGAGGCTCTACCCCCAGTTTGGACCCAAAGGGCTGCACAGCTCCACTAAAAACTATTTAGAAATTTTTTTAATGTATTTGCAGGAATATTCTCTGACTGCTTAAGCCATATTGTTAATTATGTAAATGAAACATGTGACGTTCTCACATTAAAAGTTAACCTGTGCTTTTTTTCATACAGGGCAAAGCAACAGGTTCACTTTAATTTCCCCTGCCAGCGCCACATCCTCCCTTTTCCTTCACTGCACCACAGCTGCTCCGTTCACCTGCTGTGAGGAAAGAGAATCAGATGGCTCATATACAGGATTATACACCCATGTGACAGTGCTGATGTTTGGTGAATGGCTCAGTGTTGTCACATGAAATAAATCATA
Organism: Lithobates pipiens; assembly: GCF_037356315.1. Lineage (NCBI taxonomy): Eukaryota > Metazoa > Chordata > Amphibia > Anura > Ranidae > Lithobates > Lithobates pipiens. Next base: position 181,822,835 of record NW_027507788.1, on the reverse strand, counting down.
TGCTCCAATGACTGGAGAATCAGCCGAAGAAAGCCAAGTGTGCTGCTGGGGAGAGGGGTATAGCAAATCTGTCGCTTTACCGTGTATCAGACAAGCAGTTTTGCTTTAAAATTAAATCCAGGGACCCAAGAGACCTGAAACCGTTTTAAATTGCATAATATACAGATGCTGCCCTGTATGGTGAAAAGCAAGGGGGCCACTTGTGTTCACTTATGGGTGGAAGAGACATCAGAGAAGGCCTCACATGTGTAGTGTGGTTTCACTGGCAGGCACAACTGGATGGGGTCTGGGGGAGAGAAAGGGACATGATGTGTACAGAACCGTAGGCTCACCACCCCATTTACTATGCAGTCATGTAGCAAATCAGAGGAACCGGCGCTAAGACGGATCAACTTGGGTACATTCAGCCTGCCCAAAGATGGTTTAAAACTCAGCTGGTTCAGTAGGGACTGGCTGAGATTCAAACCACCTATAGGCTGGCCTAAGAGTCTGTTCAATGCTTTACCTATACTTGTTACAGCCATGTAGCTGGAGTGTCCCTTTAACATGCCCTGCTCCCTTGCCAACTGTTCATCTATTTGAACCAGTTTATAGCAAAAAAATAAAATAAAACTAAAGAATCATTCTAGAAGCCCAACATTCTGTGTGCTGTGGTTCTATCTAGTAGCCCCTACTTCACTACAGCTCTGCAGGAACACAGTAGTGACTTGGTGGCAGTGGAGAAACCATCAGGCTGAAGTGGGGAGTGCAGGCACCTGACATACCCAAGTGTAGAAAGCTGAAGATTACATGGCCATGTGTAGCTCTGCAAGTGACTGAAGGTCAGATTCACAGGCAACACATTTCTTTTACAGGCTGGTGTTTTTTTTTTGTTTTAAACAAACATGTTATACTTACCTGCTCTGTGTAACGGTTTTGCACAAAGCAGCCCTAATCCTCTTCTTGGGTCCCTCCCTCCTGTCGAGTGGCCCCAGACTAAACAGCTTGCTAAGGGGACACGTAAGCCGAAGCTGTGTGTCCCCATTCAGACACTGTCATGGCCCCTCTCTCCACTCACTGGATTTGATTGACAGCAGCAGGAGGCATTGGCTCAGCCAATCAGGAGGGAGAGCCCCGGGAGACCGAAGTTCTCATGCATCACCACTGGATCCAGATGAGGCTCAAGTAAGTATTAGGAGGGCTGCTTGCACACAGAAGGTTTTTTTTATCTTCATGCATGAAGTTAAAAAAAAAAAAAAAAAAAAAAAAAAAAAAAAAAAAACCTTCTGCCTTTATAACCACTTTATAGAAAACTAGTCCAAAGCTAAAGATAAAAAAAAAAAAAAAAAAAAAAACACCCTGTAAAATAAAAGACAAAGAAAAAAGTTAAGTTTTTAATTTTTTTTTTTTTAGCAGCTCCCTCTTTAATATTTAGAACACGTAAAAATGGAGAGATTAAACGAAAGTCGGCGCCAAAGTGGCTTCAATAGGTGTGAATGACGCCGATTCTGTACAGCTCTCCATATGGGTGATCATAGTAATAATGCACCTTCCAGGCAGACACTCCCGGAAGGCACTGGCAGTTGCCTGCGTTTCCCCTGGCTGGGCCCGGTTTGTGCATTTCCCAGATGTTAATGTTTGCAGGACACTTGGCCAGGAAGACAGTCACTGGCCGCTAACGCTCTTCCCCTCCAGCACAAACCGTCTGCACAGAGGATGAGCATTAAGTCGTGCCAGTCTGCCTGTGCGGCCAATGTGCCAGCGCGCGTCCCGACTATCTGGCTACTAAAAGTGAGAAATACCTGCTCCCCCCCTCCCCACCACCTCCACACCTAATAAAGACCGCAAGAGACGCTACACCGCATAACAGAAATGCAACTGAAAAAAAAACAAACCCTGAGGAATGTCCTGCGCGATGAAAGACTTGTAAACAGCGGTATTAATAGAAGCCTTGATCCTTGTTCCCTTCACGCCCTGTACCGTCAGGCTCTAAAATATGAGTTTCCTAACTGGTTTCCATCCTGCCATAAAAACCCTTCCGTCCATCCGCTGCCAGACTGTAAGGTGCCCAAGAAGCTTTTCCCTCTGAAGATATGAATGTAATAATCTGGTGCTGTATGGGGTGAAGAGTGAACAGGTGACCAAAACCTGGATTTTACAAACTTACCTGAAAATTAGAAAAGGTCTGTCCAGAGGAAAAAGATTGCTGTGAAAATGCTGGCTTTTAAAGGATACCTGTACTAGGTTGAAATAACAAAGTGAAGGTATAGCCAAGTATGGTAAAAGCACGACTGCCTTTACCCTAAATACTCCAAGTGTCTTATATGGCCAAAAGATTGTAGACACCTTTCCATTCCCACCTATTCTATATGGCCAAAAGTATGCATAAACCCCTGAAAATAGTTTGAGTTGCTGTGTTTCCAGCGTGGGGTACTGTTGATCCCATGACATACACATTTTTAGATGTTTGCACCCTTCATACTTTGTGGGAACAATTTGGGAAAAGTTATTTTCTGTCCCAGCAGGCTTGTGTCCCTGTGCACAAAGCCAACTCCATGAGTTTAGTTACATAGTAGGTGAGGTTGAAAAAAAAAAAAAAAAAAAAAAAAAAAAAAAAAGACACAAGTCCAACCCATGTGTGTGATTATATGTTAGTATTACATTGTATAGCCCTGTATGTTGTGGTCATTCAGGTGCTCATCTAATAATAGTTTTCTTGAAACCATCGATGCTCCCTGCTGAGACCACCGCCTGTGGAAGGAAATTCCATATCCTTGCCGCTTTTACAGTAAAGAACCCTCTACGTAGTTTAAGATTATTTTCTTCTAATTTTAATGAGTGGCCACGAGTCTTGTTTAACTCCCTTCTGCGAAAAAGTTTAATCTCTATTGTGGGGTCACCATTATGGTATTTGTATACTGAATATCCCCTCTCAAGCATCTCTTCTCCAGAGAGAATAAGTTCAGTGCTCGCAACCTTTCCTCATAACTAATATCCTCCAGACCCTTTATTAGCTGTTGCCCTTCTTTGTACTCGCTACATTTCCAGTACATCCTTTCTGAGGACTGGTGCCCATAACTGGACAGTATACTCCAGGTACTGAAGCCTCCTGATTCCCTCATAAAGACTGAGGAGAATAAATTCAATACCTTTGCCATCTCCCCATCCTTTGTAACCAGATGTCATTCCTCATTCTTTATGGGGTCAGTATGGTCTGTCCTCCCTTTTTTTTTTTACTGTTTACACACTTAAATAATTTCTTGGGATTTTTTCTGCTCTCCTGGATTTGGATTTTGTGGGAATTTCAGAGACCTGGTTCAACAGCTCTCGTGATTGGCTGGCAAACATTCAAGGGTATACCCTTTATCGCAAGGATAGAGGGGGTAAAAAAGGGGGAGGGGTATGCCTATATATCAAGAATAGTGTACACGTGAATGTGAGAGATGACATCACTATGGGGGCTAGGGAGGAGGTGGAATCCTTATGGGTAGAGCTCCAAAGGGATAAAGCTAAGGGGAAAATACTGGGAGTATGCTATAGGCCCCCTAACCTGAGGGAGGAAGGGGAGACTGATCTACTATCACAATTACTCTGATAGGATAGAAGGTACTCTGTGGTATCTGGCACCAGGCTGTCAGTAGCAGATCCTGTAAGCTGAAAGGTGGGGTCTCCATGTAGATTGTAGATTGGGAGAGTATACTGGAAAAATAGATTTTGACCAAACAATGATCTGGTTGTATACAGCCATGCCGCTTACCTGTAACCGATCCCACCAGGTCTGACGAATAATTTCCCTCCGCTCTGGCACCAGCTTATATTGGATCACTTCCTCCAGCTCGGACAGCATCTGGCAGGTGACCATGGCCTGAAGAGAAGACAGGGAGGCAATCGCTCATCATTCCACAAGAGTAATCTACACAACTGGCTGCAAACCAACTAGAGTATTTTCATTCTTCGAGTGGGTTAGAAAATGAAAGGCGGGATCTGATACGTGGGCGCTAAGAGTGACACTGTAGGTTTGTCCGAGATGAACCAAGCCCCTTTATGAAAGCATTGAAAAGACCAGCTCATAAAAAAAAAGTTAAAAGTTCAATAGTTACCCCGTAGGCTCGGCTGTAGCTCTCTCCAGCCATGGCTGTCAGTTCTGCATCCAGCATGTCTCTGGCTTTGTCAATACACTGCAATAAGAAAGAGGTCATTCAAATTGATGCTTCAAGCCAGACTCTAGCCAAAACTAAACAAACAAATGCTTTGGCTGTAACAGTGAACACCGTCAGGTTGTGAAATGAGGTTTAATGTGGAAAAATGTAAAATAATGCATTTGGGTGGCAAAAATATGAATGCAATCTATACACTGGGGGGGGGTCAAGGGGAGAGCATCTGGGGGAATCTAGGATGGAGAAGGACCTGGGGAACTAGTAGATGATAGGCTCAGCAATGGCATGCAATGCCAAGCTGCTGCTAACAAAGCAAACAGAATATTGGCATGCATTAAAAAGGGTATTAATTCCAGAGATAAAACGATAATTCTCCCACTCTACAAGACTCTGGTCCGGCCGCATCTGGAGTATGCTGTCCAGTTCTGGGCACCAGTCCTCAGGAAGGATGTGCTGGAAATGGAGCGAATACAAAGAAGAAGTGCCACAAAGCTAATAAAGGGTCTGGAAGATATTAGTTATGAGGAAAGGTTGCGAGCACTGAATCTATTCTCTCTGGAGAAGAGACGACCTTTGACAGGGGATACGATTTCAAATTTACAAATACCGTACTGGTGACCCCACAATAGGGAAAAAAACTTTTCCATGGAAGGGAGTTTAGTAAGACATATGGCCATTCCCTAAAATTAGAAGAAAAGAGGTTTAACCTTAAACTGCGTAGAGGTTCTTTACCCCTAGAGTGGCAAGGATGTGGAATTCCCTTCCACAGGCGGTGGTCTCAGCGGGGGGCATCGATCGTTTCAAAAAACTATTAGCACCTGAATGACCACAACATACATGGATATACAATGTAATACTGACATAAAATCACACACATAGGATGGACTTTTTTCAACCTCACCTACTATGTAAAAGGCTTTTTTTTTATTTCAGTGGTCTCAGCTGGGAACATTTTCTTTACTTCCCTGCATAATCTCTAGAAGTGAGGCGATAACTTTCCAATGCTGACATGCGCAGCAACAAAAACCTGAACTATTCCAGACCTGCATGGTGGGAATTAAATACATTTGGAATCTTCCTTTAATGTTCAGTCTGCTGAACCTGAAATCTCAGTTTCTAGATGAATGCTAAACCTTCTATTAGTGTCTTCTATCTATCTCTTAGGAGACTGGTAATGGTGTGGGTTCCCAGGTCTGCACACCTATTGTGCCCATTATGAGGGGTTCCCACCATCCCTATTCAATTATCGATTTTAAATTATGAAGAAGGAAACTAGAGAGATGTAAAGTCTTGTCAGTGGTGTCTCTAAAATATATATTAGGCCATAGATGGGGGTTACAGGAAGGAAATTCACACAATTTGCCCATCAGCACAAATGGTGCTGACAGCTGAATCCCTCCTGCTGGACCATTGTCTGCTCTCAGGGGGAAGGGGCGGCGGAAGCTGTCTCCACTGAGAGAAGACAGATTTAATTGCTAGCGGCTATAGGAGCCGCTAGCGATAATCACGAGTGAATCCAGCAGGCTGGTTGTTGTCCGATAAACTTGGTATATTCAGCCTGCCCACGCATGGTTTCGAACCTCGGATGGTTCACGCTATGACCGGCCTTAGAATCAGAACACCAGACTTAAACTATAACTGAAATATATGGGCGGCACAGTGGTGTAGTGGTTAGCATTTTCGCCTAGCATTAAAAAGGTTTGCTGGTTCAAAACCCAAGCAAGACACTACCTGCCTGGAGTTTGCATGTTCTCCCTGTGCCTGCGTGGGTTTCCACCGGGTACTCCAGTTTCCTCCCACACTCCAAAAGACATGCTAGTAGTTTAATTGGATTCTATACAAATTGGGCCTAACGTGTATGTATGTATGTGAGTGAATTAGGGACCTTAGATTGTAAGCTCCTTGAGGGTAAGGACTGATGTGAATCTATAATCTGTAAAGTGCTGCGTATTGACGACGCTATACAAGTACCTGAAATAAAAAATAAAGATAACTTCGGGGATGTTCAAAAATTCAGCTTCATATAAAAAGAATAAAAAAAACTTACATTGACAATCTCTTGAAGTAAGGGGCCGCGTACCTGTTGGGCGAGAGAAAAGAGATCCTGGTGTAGGGCCAGAACAGCTCTGTAAAAAGCGCCGTCATGGGTATCTCGGGGGATTAAGCATGTGTACTCCTCCATACTATCCCAATTCTCTGAAAGACAAAAACACAACCCCAGTTTGGAGAGAGAGCGCGAGAGAAAGCGCAAGAGTACGCAAGTGAGCGCGAGGGAGCGTGTGAGAGAGCGCAAGCGAGCGCGAGCAAGATTCTCTCTTCTAATTTTTAAAGCAGTGGGCAGAATTCCTTGTTAATATCACTTCAAACATGTATACATAGTATGTGTAGCTGCTGGCTTTCAATTTTTGCAGCGGTGGGCAGACCTCCGCTTTAACCAATGTATACCGGATACTGCGGAGTTTGTCCTGGGAACATAGGAGTCAATGACCTCAGAAGGGTAAACACACAATCAGAAAGGTGTTGAGTTCTTTCCACACGTACAGGTCCTCAAAGCGTGCAGCGCTAAATGCATTCAGGAAGCATTTAGTAATTACTGGCATAAGGAATGCTGCAGGCCCAAACACAAACCAAAAATGAGCAACAGACTCTCTTCGGAGGGTTTTAATCTGATTTAATTTCTACCTCTTGCTGATAATTTTCAAAATAATTACAGCATTGGCGACTTAGCAAACACTTTAGATGACAAATTTGAACGATGGGGCGCTGGCCCGTTTGAAAGCTGCGGATAATGCGGCACCTTTTTCAAAGTATAAGCAATTTGGAAAATGTGACGGGTGTAATCCATTACTTCTTAATTAGTGATTAGGAAGTCCAAACTTTGCAGAAAAGACCTTTGAAAGAAATAACTGCAATCTAGACAAGCAATTAGGAAATTGTATACTGGCTTGTATGTATACGTTTTACAGATGGGGGTATAGAAGTGCTGGTTATGTAATCCCATTAGGCCTGGAAGTCTACTCGGTAACATGGGATCGCATCAGTCACGCAGCTGTTTTACCATGATGAAAGGAGAAATGACACACAGCAGTAACACGTTACATAAGCCAGACATCTTACCTAATCCCCATGCTGCGGCTGCTGCCATCCTCGCCATCTTGGCACGGGCATCCTCGTTGACGCTGGTCCAGTTGTCGCAGCACTGTTGATGGAGCTGCCCCCTGTGAGAGACATATGGATAAACATGGCATGACTCACGGTGTGCATATGCAAAACTTATACACAGAGTTGGCAGGGATAGGATATGGCCTTTAAAGCGGCAATAAAGTATCTTTTACAATATAAAATAATGTGCCCCCTGGAGGTTCCAGTCATAATATACGGGTATGCAACCGCATATTAGTACATTATGACAAACTTACCGACACACGGAGCCCTCCAGCGATGCGCTGACTTGCTACGCGCAATAGTTTTGCCTATGCAAAGCAGCACCGATTCCTTTACTTCTGAGGTGCTCCAGGCCCCGCCTCTTCGGCAAGTGCATCAATCGAAAGCAGCTTTCCATGGGGGCACCCGTGCATGTTCACTCCCGAGCCACCCGGTCTGAGGCTATGGAGACAGACAGGGCAACTCGACCCTGCCCAGTCAACACAGCATTTAAACAGCAGCGAGAGCCAATGGCCCCTGCGATCAATCTGCCCAATGAGGAGGAAGAGAGGCGGGGCATTGCTCTTGTGCACATCGCTGGATCGAATTAGCCTTTTTCCTTTTTCTACCCTGCAAGGTAAAGGCATAATGTACCAGTATGCACATTATGTTAAATTTACCTTAAAACAAAGCCTTCCAGCACCGCACTGTCACCGCTGCATGCTCTCCCATCTTCACCTGGTCTTCCTGCTGGGTTTATGGACTAAGGCTGTGCGACTGCCCTAGTGGTCGTTCCTTCAGAACCCATGTGTCGGTGATGTCACTGGCTACATGTACAGCAAATATCTCCTAACGGCACACATGTAGGAGACATTTATGCTACTTATAGGTAAGCCTTATTATAGGCTTACCTATATTTAAGTCAGATGGGAGTTTACTCCCACTTTAAGGTGAAAAAACCTTTAAGGGGTTGTAAAGGCAGAAGGTTTTTCATCTTAGACCCCATACACACTATTAGATTTTTTTGCAGATATTTGTCTTCAGATTTACCAAAATCATGTAGTGGAAGGGCCTGCCTGATTGCATACAAATTGAAACTCTTAAGGTTTGACCTCATATTATACGGTTTGGGTAAATCTGCAAAAAATCTATTAGTGTGTATGTGGCCTTAATGCTTTCTATGCATTAAGATAAAGCCTTCTGTGTGGAGCAGCCTCCCCTAATACTTACCTGAGGTCCCTCTCTGTCTAGCGATGACGATTCTCCTTCCTGATTGGCTGAAACACAGCAGCGGCGCCATTGGCTCCCGTTGCTGTCAAAGTCAGCTAACCAATCAGGGGAGAGAGGGGGTTGGGCCGGGGAGCAGTGTCTGAATGGACACAGGGAGCTGTGACTCGGCTCGGGTGCCCCCATAGCAAACTGCTTGCTGAGGGGGCACTGAACAGGAGGGAGGGGCCAGGAGCCCAGAAGAGGGACCCGAGAAGAGAAGGATCCAGGCTGCTCTGTGCAAATCCACTGCAAAAGAGCAGGTAAGTACAACATGTTTGTTATTTTTATAGGGAAAGAAAACGAGACTTTACAATCACTTTAAGGCTTTAGAACCAGTATAAGCAATCTTCAACTTGCATATAGAACAGAACTTGTACGGGCATATAGAAACAAGACTGTTAATAAATCCTTTGCACAAGTGTCTGATTTACTGCCCCGCCTTACAAACGCCAATTTGTCAGAGAGATGGATTTAACTTTAATACGTCTGAAAATACAAAAAGTCCTGTCTGTCCTAGAAAGAGAACGGCTTTATTAAGCACAGAAGCGGCTCTTTACTACGTGACGTGGATCCAAAACATTGACACCTGCTTCGGATTTACGGCATGAACAATATTGCAGCCATTCCTAAAATGTTATTATAGCAATTTTCCCGTCATAACATGGAAAACAAAATAATCACTGACTAATCGCCGAAATCTGCCATGGTAATCTGACAGGTTCTGGTCCTACTGGAAAGGGGGACAAATAAAAGGGGAGGAAAAAAAAAAAAATACATAACATTCTTTAATTTGAGTCAATATATTTTTCTTGGCTGCTCCTGCGAATGTACGCTCCAGTTTAATGGACTGGGCTGCGAGTTGGTCGCTGGATGTTACCATGGCAGTTCCATTAACAATGAGTTTGCGTTAGATCCTATGTCAACATTCCGGCTGACTCTATCGAGCAAGTATGCGCCTATACGCCATCGCACTTACATTTCCCCCTCTCGTGTCGTAATTGCCGAATCCGTGGTGAAAAGGTCCTAAACTTGTTTAGGCTGGAGAGGATCTGATGGTAAATGTCATTTTCGCAGACTTTGTGAAGGCAGGCTACGTCCTGCTCAAAATATGTACATTTTCCTTCTTATGTAAGGATTATGCCAAATGTTAAATCCAGTCAGAACAAACAGCTCCGGTAAACTTATATAACATTAGGTTATACAGGGCTGGTCCTTACCATTAGAGACTCCGGCTACACAAATACAGTTTAACCAGTTTATGACCAAACTGGTCAGAATTTCTACATCAATCTTCAGAGGAGGCAGCCCATGGGAACTCGTGCATGCGCAGAAATGGCATAGGGTCTCTGCCAGTTTACTGTCAAGGCCCCACAGAGTGCACATGTGCAAGGGGATGCGCTGCATACACAAACATGCTAGGTGGTCTTCCAGGTCTACAGGATGCCCACAGAAGGTCTAAGTAAGCACCAGAGTCCAAATGGCGGCACTGGAGAGCAGCATCACAGGCAGTTTTCCCTACAACCAAGACCACCGCTGGACTCCATGGACTAGTACAGGGGTTTACAAACAAGGGGCCAGTTTACGGGTCTCCAGACTTTAGGGGGGCTAGACTGGTCAGAATGTGTAGAAAATGTCCAGGCATCATTGGGAATAGAGCCCCATCATTGGCATCAATGGAAGGAATAGAGCCCCATCATTGGCATCAGTGGAAGGAATAGAGCCCCATCATTGGCATCAGAAATTATGCCCCTATTGACGGTATCAGTGGGAGGAATAGAGCCCCATAGTTGGCATCAGTGGGAGGGCCAGTTTACGGGTCTCCAGACTTTAGGGGGGCTAGACTGTGGTCAGAATGTGTAGAAAATGTCCAGGCATCAGTGGGAATAGAGCCCCATCATTGGCATCAGTGGGAGGAATAGCGCCCCATCATTGGCATCAGTGGGAGGAATAAAGTGCTCATGCTTAAATTGACACTGTGCAATGGTGTTCATACTGGGTGCCCCACATAGATGTACACTCACCTTGGATGTTGACCATCACTAGTAAGGTCTAATATGCATGTGGGGTTACCCCTAGGGAGCCTGTTGAAATGACAACTCTTGCAAGAGTGCACTTCATAAATATAGATGGAAATGACAAAAGGAAAACCTTCAATGCGCAATGCCGTAAAACCAGGTTTATTGAAATAGTTTCACTCACATTTAAAGATGCCTTATAGTCCTGGCACCCGGTGTGTGTAGCAGGTGATTGTTAAGGGTAATATGCCCTGATAAGAAAAGCCGCCGTTTGCGTAGTTCTGTTGGATTCACGAGTAGTTTCGTATGGGCAGAAGAGACAATGATGCAGTGTAACCTTCGGTGTTTCGGCTTATCACAAAGCCACTTTCTGATGATGGCTTTGCAATAGGCGAAAATGTAGAAGGGCTAGGTGCTGCTTGACATCCACCAGACAGGAATTGTGTCAGGTTGTGACTTTCTGAAGCTTCCAGTGTACATTGCGAGAAGACCACAGCGTGCAGTGAAATCAGAGAAAGCAATTTCAGTCCAGGGGAGAAGCCAGTGCAAATATGCAAGACTGAAGGGAAGGCTGAAGGTCAGAGTCAAAGACATTCCCAAAACCACCTCCCTCTACCCCGCTCCGTTTTTATTAGGGAGTATTCAGCAGGGTGCAAGATGCCTACATACTGTGGTTGCAGGCTTCATTCATAAACTGCTGTATCATTTCTTTAGTGTTAATGTGCAGATCAAGCAGCCTTACAAGTGTTAAAATATGCTTTTTAATACTTGTTTTTGCCAAGTAGTCCCTTATTTGCCCTACTTAAAGTGTATATATACCCAAAACTATATTGTATTAGTTAATGGTAAACACTTGTCAAGCTTTTATCACTGTCAGTATCCCTGATGGATAGATTGCCCTGGGGACCACTGCTCTTGGGACATAAAACAAGGGAACTTCCTGGTTGTATATAGGAAGTGGAAGGAAAAACTCCCCAAAAGGACAGACAGTAAAAGTAAACCGATGGAAAATTCAGGATTCTCTCTCACTTTCATGTCCAGGTGGACAATGGTTCGAATCCTGCAAGGCTGCCTTTTGAACCACATCCGATTTGTATAACATGTGAACCAGACTGGCTTTCAATGGAGCTGGTTCACATACGTGTGGGCCAGTTGAGGTGCAAATAAAAAATAAAAAATTCCTGTGCATTTTTCAAGGTGCAAATTCAGTGTCAAATTCACACCTGAACTGCTGAATGGAACCCGCACCAAACCCCGATCAGCATATATATGAACCCAGCCTTAAAGATGAGCTATTTTAATGTTTCCGCTATGTTGCAGATCACCAGCCCTTGCTGGTATCGGACAAATCTTACTGCACTAGATATCTGCCCCCCCCCCCCCCCCCCGAGTGATGTGGCTTCTCCTGGCTCTCACTACATCTTGCGGTGAGGATGGAGCCAGTGGGAAGAACCATAGCGTGAAGCAGGTATACAACAGGCCACTGAGTTCAGCAAAGACTCTGCTCCAAGCCCCAGCTCTAAAAACCACCCAACAAGAAAAATCACATTCATTTCAATTGCCCCTGTTCACATCTGAGCGTTTTGTCACCTAAAGCAAAACGTTCATCGCTCAAAAAAGGACAGGAGCTTTTTTTTTTTTTTTTTTTTTTTTTTAGCAGATTACAGGCGTTTTTTTAGTCTTTTACATTGACAACCTTTTGACCTGTACAAAATCATGGCAAAAATCTTGCGACTTTCTGTCTGAAAACAATACGCTCAGGTGTGAACAGAGCCTAATGCCGCATACACAAGATCAAAATTTTGGCTAGCAAAAGACCAATGAGAGCTTTTCATCGGAAAATGCGACCGTGTGTATGCTCCATCAGAATTTAGCTGCCTGAATTCCCGCCAGCAAAAATTTGAGAGCAGGTTCTCAATTTTTCAGACGGAAAAACTTTCTATTGGAAATTCCGATCGCGTGTATGCAATTCCGACAAGCAAAAACTCACGCATGCTCAGATTCAACTAGGTGATGGAAGCTATTGGCTACTGGGTATTGAACTTCCTTTTTCTAGTCCCTTCGTACGTGTTGTACGTCATTGCGTTCTTGCCGGTCGGAATTTAGTGTGACTGTGTGTAAGCAAGACAGCTTGAGTGAAATCCCGTCGGAATTCCATTGGGAAAACCATCAGAGCTTTTTCCGACCCAAATTCCGATAGTGTGTACGCGGCATTACAAAAAAGTGACTTTGTTGACATCGCCTCCCAAAACGCTGACAACTGTTTAAACCATGTGATCCTTTATGCTGTAGGACCTTTTTATGGCAACAGTTAAGTTGTTTTGACTCCAAAACCCCTGAAGACACTTCCTGCTCCATAAGTCCCCATAGTGCCTAGTGAAGTGCCCATCATAATACTAGTCCAATTGCAATATGCAGGACCACACTCAAATTTTAGACTTTTCAAACCAAAAAAGACTTTACTTTAACTTGTATTTTTTTTTCTCTTTTAAACTGCCCAACAGCATTTGGCTCGCTGGTTGCCGTGCAGCCCAATGAAACTCAATAGGCAGGTTGGACAGCCAGTTGCGCCCCCAGCAAGGAATTGAAGCTGATGATGGTTACTGTCCTCTCCAGCTGTATTGTTTCAATTCAGGGTGGGGGCTCAGTCGCCTGTTTTTACCGCCTTACTGTGAGAAAAGGCCCTTGCAGGCAAAGAGAAGAATTGCACACAACTTCAGCTGCCTGTATTACTTCATTTACAAATGATCGTCCGTTTTTTGTTTTTTTCCCATGCTAGGCTCATATCAAAACCCAATCGGTTACTAAAGTTACAAAAATTCTTGTAAGACAGAATACAACTTTGGCAGTGATGTAATGTACAGTATTCATTGATTTCCGAGCATGTGTGATCTTCGTCACACAATTTTCTTCATACAAACACTATACGAATTACATGAAAATGGTTTGCTCCGATATTGTAAGAGAAAAATTTTCATGCTTGTCCCTTTGGATATTTTCTCATGAACGGTCATGATTGGTTCTCGAAAATTGTGTACTAAATAGGTTATTGGACAATCTTTCCAAATGCACTATTATCATTTATAGTTATAGGGGTCTTTATACCCTTAGAGTGATTCACTTTTAAACAAGTTCACTTTAAGATTACAGAAACTTCCCCTAAGAGGTTCTCTGCTGATGCTGCGAATCTGCAAAAGAGAATCATGCCATTTTCTATTTGCATTCCTAGGAGATCTTAGAGATGGAGACTTTCAGTAATAGGGCTTTATGCATACCAGACTACAGAATGACAGCAATTGAAAAGTACAGGAGGAAACTGTCAGGTTCGTTCGTGCTTTTGTGAGATTTTCCACTGATGAGGAAGAGCGTATGGAGAGTTTGTGATTTTAGCAAGATATTTAGGAATGTATGGAGCGGAGACAATTCCAGAGTTCAGCTTCTATATTCCCCAGAATGACGCCCTGATACAGGAGACCTCAAGTGACTCGTATACCTCGAAATTACTGACCATATGGCCCTATAGTTAGTAATGCAAATCAGACAGACTTGGAGGAAGAAACAATATCTGATGTGTTACAAGATGACAATAAGGGATCAGTAAAGCAGGGAGAATGCACACCTCTTTCCAGGAATGCATGGGCTGATGTAATACTTAAGAGAACCAGGCTTATTTCTATAACAGAATCAAGGGATATTGAGGAGGCTAAAGCATACAAAAATGGCTGATTGACCCAAGTTACACCACAAGTCGGTCTCCAACCAGCAGCTTGGGAGCCACATATGGCCTTGGAAACCTTAGATGTGATGCCCAAGTAGCCAAATCTAACGTGCCTTAATTATTTGTATTAAAGTTTTTATAAAAAAATAAGTAGGGCCAAAACTCCTCAGCCGGTACAGACTATGTAGGAATTCCAACATTAAAGGGGTTCTAAAGTCTCAAGGTTTTTTTTTTTATCTTGTATTCTAGGGAAAGCTGTAAATGTTGCGGCCACAATGCTGTGCTTCGAGACAAAAATCAAATAGCATATCGCATTTGGCGGGTGTTACCACCACCAAACGGGACCAATGCAAATATATGGTGGTGGCACAGTAGTGTGGCATTTATTGGGTTAAAGCAGGTGGTGAGGAAGGGACATAATGTCCCCTTCACTGCTTGTCAAAAGCCCTCTAATGGGCCATCCAATGTGGCTCATTCTGCACATATGAACAAAGCTCTTAGGCAGTTCTCCTAGGTGTGGTGACCGAAGGCTGGCTGTTTTCACGGGATGGGATTAGGTGTCAAAGAAAGAGGCGAAAAGTATAATAATAAATAAAAAAAAAAGTCCAGATTTAGTTTTTAAACTTTTAGTCTAAAAATTCTGTGTGTTTAGGGAGTTCAAAGGGTCCTTCTACATCAGGGCTTGTTTAAACGAAGAGTGTACTAGACTGATAAAATTGGAAGGATCCTGCCGGTCAAGCACTACATCTACATTAACCACTTGCCGCCAGCTAACAGATTTATTGCTAACAGGCAGTAGCTAGAAGCTCAGCGATGTACCTGCACATTGCCGAGCACATGAGTGCAGCGGCACAAACCTGGTAGACACAAGGAATCACAGTGATCGGTACCTGACCACTATGAGCGGCCGGGGGTATCATGTGATCGCTATGACCAATCACAGCGATCACATGATTACAATGCAGGCAAAATTGTCATTAACAACTTCCATTCATGACAGGTTTCTTACTATCGTGATGCTGTGAAGGTAACATACTGTCAGCAGCCAGTATTCCTAATCACCACCACACCAGTCATATGATGAGTGTACTGCACTGGTGACAGTATGATACACACAATTTATATTATATATATATATATATATATATATATATATATATATATATATTTTGGAGACCAAAAAATTACAACTTGGAGAATATCTGTACTTTCCTGGTATTGCAGGGCCTCAGGATTGACCAACTTTCACTATATATATATATATATATATATATACATACATATATATACACACACACACACATATACATACATACACATACACACACATCATAGTTTGTAGACTTTCACACAGACTAAATATTACACTGAATTGGGTTATTTATTTTTTATTTTTATTTTAATTTATGAAGAAATAAAATGTTGCAAAAAAAAAAAAAATATATATATATATATATATATATATATAACAAAGAAAAATGGTTTATTTTTTCTTTTAATTTTCAGGATGTTTTCATTTATATAGAAAAGATTAAAAAAAAAACAGTGGTGAAGAAATTCCATCAAAAGAAAGATCTATTTGCATGCAAAAAATGATATAAAATTAAATTTGGGTACAGTATTGCATGATTGAGCACCTGGCAGTTAAAGTAGCACAATGCTGCATAGCAAAAAAAAAAAAAAACACCGGTCACGAAGGGGGTAAATCTTCCAGAGGTCAAGTGGTTAATACATTGAACAAGTATAATGGTGGGGATACCCAGTCCCTGTCATTGCCCATGGCTCCCATCTGGGAAAAACGTCTCTATAATTCAGACCCGCATTGAGTAACACTGAAAACATCACATGCCCATGTCCTGATGCAAGCCTTCTAAATCAACAGCAAACAAGGGGGACAGGAAGGTGACCCCCTGATGGCACACCAAGGCAGCCATAAAATCAAGGGGCCAGACAAAAAGGGGTGATTAATTTTTAATGAATAGGCAAATGAACACAAGGATTTTTTTTGATGGATCCAATATTTATACCCCTTGCCAGAAGCCAGAAGTACAACTATACCAAGTACACTATATTGCCAAAATGATTGTGACACCTGCCTTTACACGTACATGAACGCTAATGGCATCCCAGTCTTAGTCCGTAGGATTCAATATTGAGTTGGCCCACCCTTTGCAGCTATAACAGCTTCAACTCTTCTGGGAAGGCCGTCCACAAGGTTTAGGAGTGTTTATGAGTGTTTGACCATTCTTCCAGAAGAGCATTTGTGTGGTCACTCACGGATATTATTATTATTATTATACAGGATTTATATAGCACCAACAGTTTATGCAGCGCTTTACAACATAAAAAGGAGACAATACAGTTGCAATACCAAAAAATACAAGGAGGATTAAGAGGGCCCTGCTCAGAAGAGCTTACAATCTTATAGAGTGGAGCAGGTGGTACAAAAGGTTGTAACTGTGGGGAATGAGCTGGTGGAAGTGGTAGGAGATTAGTTGGAGACGTGATAGGCTTTCCTGAAGATATGTATTCAGGGATCGCCTAAAGGTAGAAAGATTTGGGTGTCATTGGCGTATAAGTGGTACTGGAAGCCGTGGGCGGTAATCAAGTAACCAAGGGAGGGGGTGTAGATAGAGAAGAGGAGTCCAAGAACAGAGCCTTGGGTGACCCCCACAGAAAGGGGCAATGGAGAGGAGACAGTTGTAGTTTACAGTGAAGGAGCGCTGTGATAGATAGGCAGAGAACCAGGATAGAGCAGAATCTCGGAGGCCAAGGTGAATGTAGTTTATTGAGAAGGAGCGGGTGGTCAACAGTATCAAAGGCCACAGAGAGATCAAGTAGTAGGAGTATGGAGTAGTTGGATTTGTTGATATTGATGTTGGATGAGAAGGCCTGGCTCGCAGTCTCCGCTCCAATTCATCCCAAAGGTGTTCTATCATGTTGAGGTCAGGACTCGCGCAGGCCACTCAAGTCCAAACTCGCTCATCTATGTCTTTATAGACTTTGTGCACTGGTGCGCAGTCATGTTGGAACAGGAAGGGGTCATCTCCAAACTGTTCCCACAAAGTTGGGAGCATGAGATTGTCCAAAATGTCTTGGTATGTTTACGCCTTAAAAAGGAGTTTGGTACACACACACACAAAAAAAAAGCATCCTGTTTCTTTAAAGCATGAACAACAGGCACAGTACTTGTGCTGTGTAATTTGGCCCTCAATATCACCTAAAAAACCTGGCTGATCCTGCCTGGCTATGTGCTCCCCCCTGTAAACTGACCATGGCTAACC
Source organism: Lithobates pipiens (assembly GCF_037356315.1). Classification (NCBI taxonomy): domain Eukaryota; kingdom Metazoa; phylum Chordata; class Amphibia; order Anura; family Ranidae; genus Lithobates; species Lithobates pipiens. The sequence continues at coordinate 181,805,269 of NW_027507788.1, read as the reverse complement.
ACTTCAATACAGGGCATTTCCACCCCCGTCCTGCCCAGGCCAATTTTCAGCGCCGACAATTTTAATGACAAATTGCGTGGTCGTGCGACATTGTTGTTTTTGATCGTTTTTTCCCCACAAATAGAGCTTTCTTTTGGTGGTATTCAAGCACCTCTGCGATTTTTATTTTTTGCTCTATGAACAAAAAAAGAGCGACAATTTTGAAAACAAACACAATATTTATTACTTTTTGCTAGAACAAATATCACAAAAAAAAAAAAAGAAATAAAATAAAAAAAACCACCACAATTTTTTCCCCAAGTTTAGGCCTATATGTATTCTTCTACATATTTTGGTAAAAAAAAGTCCCAATAAGCGTATATTGATTGGTTTGCGCAAAAGTTATAGCGTCTACAAAATAGGGGATAGATCTGTCATTTATATAATTTTTTTATTTATTTTTTTACCATTAATGGCGGCGATCTGTGATTTTTATCGTGACTGCCATTACGTCGGACAGATCGGACTCTTGACACTATTTTGGGACCACATTTATAAAGTGATTGGTGCTATAAAAAAATGCACCGATTACTGTATAAATGTGGCTGGCAGGGAAGGTGTTAACACTAGGGGCACTGAAGGGGTTAAATGTGTGTCCTAGGGAGTGATTCTAACTTTCTAACTGTGGAGGGAGGGGACTGATGAGGGGAGGAGAGCTATCGGTGTTCCTCTGTACAAGGAACATACAATCAGTTCTCCTCTCCCCTGACAGGATGTGGATCTGTGTGTTTACAGCGATTGTGTGCACTGCCTTAACCCCTCCTTTAAGGAGTTGCCTTCACTGGAATTGAGGGGCCAGGCCCAACCTCTGATAATCAGTCCCACACCATAATCCGCCCCCCCCCCCTCCACCAACTGATTTCGAGGGGTGGCCCAATACTTTTGGCAATATAGTGTGGATTAGGAAGTTCGAGGTGGAGGAACTTGACTGGCCTGCGCAGAGTCCTGACCTCATCCCGATAGAACACCTTCTCATCCACATCAGTGCCTGACCTCACAAATGCGCTTCTGGAAGAGCGGTCAAACATTCCTATAGACACACTCCTAAACCTTGTCTGGACAGCACAGCCGTCCCAGAAGAGTTGAAGCTGTTATAGCTGCAAAGGGAGGGCCAACTCAATATTGGACCCTATGGACTAAGACTGGGATGCCATTAAAATTCTTGTGCGTGTAAAGGCAGGCGTCCCAATACTTTTGGCAATATAGTGTATGTGTGTTACATAATAAAATAATGGATTAAAGGATTTTTTTTTTTTTTTAAATTAATATCATATGCATCCCGGGGGGGCAGGAGTACAATGATACTAAGCATCTACATTCCTAAACTAAGTGCTACATCCTAATTTAATGAACCATAGAATGTTTTTCTTATGGATTTAAAATATATCCCTAATAAATGAATGAAGGAGGTCTTTCTTTTCCCCCCTGACGTGGAGTACAAGGATACAAAGTATGTGGGCTACATAATACGGTTACCCGTCTGTCTAACCAAAGCAAATATACAAAGTACAAAAAAAAAAAAAACCAAAAAATTGCTGTACAGTCTTCAAACATTCCCAGAGAAGAGTAAAAAAGTGAATGTTTGTCTCACATGGTACTCGTTTCCGCAGCTTAAATAGGCTTAATAATGTCCTCTTCATCTGGGTCTCTTTGGGAGTACATGGGTAATCTCAGCAGACAGTTAGAGAGAGGAGATACAAAGAGACACACATGTCAGTATTTACCGAGTGTTTATGTTCACAGCGGTGTCAGTGACCTGTGCGGCCCACCCACCCAGACTGTGTGCTGATTATTACCCTTATTTACACTTCGCTCAGAGAACAACTCGAGTTATTAAATGGTGGAGGGACAACCTGGCATGGCCATTCCCAAATGTTTACAGATCCCGCAGAATTTTTCCACTTAAGACAAGTCATTGTACTACAAATGAGGTGGTTATAGTCCACCCAACCAGTACAACAAGTGTCATTTGCAAACCCCCAAGTGCCTTTAGATCCTAAAAAAATATAATTCTAATGTTGCAGTCTCTGGCTCCCACTAACCCCCAGAATCAGAGTGGCTTCCAACCATGTAATCACTAGTGCAATCACTAAACAGAGTGATGTAATCACTAGAGAGAGTGATTAGGTGCAGGTTAGAGCCTTCATTCACAAAATAAGCCATCAGTCTGCAGATGGCACTGTTCATCTGTTTAATACAGCAATTGTCAAACACAATTACAAAAAAAGAAAACACACACAAAATAAATATTTTATTTATAATATATATATATATATATATATATATATATATATATATATATATATATATATATATATATATATATATTATCACAAAGACTGACTGCTCAAATATCTTTTTTGGTAAGCTGCATTTGTTTTACCGTTCCACATCCATCTGTAGTCATGTTCACAATATTTTGATGTTTGAGAGTTTAAGTCTTACCTAAATTTCTGGGTTCCCTTATCTTTACAATCTTGGCCTTTTGGTCCTCTTGCAGTTTGATTGTGGTGTGCAAAGTTTGCTGTGCTAGATTTGAGTCCAACATTACCTCCTGATTAATAGCCAAATTCCATCCACACCCACAGTATAAAACAGGGCCTCTTCCAAAAAAGTGGGGTTCTTTAAACAAGTGGCACTTGGGATTTGCACATAAATATACATAAATATCAACAGCAAACTACTTTACAAAACACAAGACTGCAGGTAACTTCATTTCAAAATCAACTCTACTTCCTCTCTGAAACAAGCACTTTTTACTGCTCCTTTTCACAACTGCAGCCCGTCTCAAACTTTTCTTCATCCCCCTTTCTCCACTTCACAATCTGTACATATCACCGCCACTTCTCCCCTCTCCCTATTACTGCACTCATTAACTCTAACTTTAAGTCCATATGCTACAAAACCTCCAGGACGCTGAAGCACGTCCCCTCAAATAATTAACAGATTACCTACCTTACTCTTCTGCTTCTCCTAACCTCTGGAGACATATCCCCAAACCCTGGGACTTCCTTACTTAACTGTACCCAACAGACCCACCAACCTACATCCTCTGGCAGTAGTTGCAATCTACGCAATTTAGTGTCCATTCCTCTTCTTCCCATAACCAGCCTCCCCTTCTCCTGTGCCCTCTGGAACGCCTGCTCTGTCTGCAACAAACACCACTGCTCATGACCTGTCACTAACTCCATTAGTCTACTTGCCATCACCGAAAACTGGCTCCATTAATCGGACACTCATTCTCCGACCTCCTTCTCCCACGGTGCCCTTCTATGGGCTCACTCTCCTAGACCTAAAGGATGCAAGGGAGGTGAAGTGGGATTCTTCCTATACCCACAGCACACCTTGCAGGTTATTCACTTTCTTCCCTCTTTCCCCCTCATCGTTTGAAGTTCATTGTATACGTCTATTCTCTCCAACTTTCCAAAGAATTGCAGTGATCTACCACCCCCCTGGACCGTTATCAAATTTCCTTGATGAGTTTTCGGCCTGGCTACCCTACTTTCTCTTCTAAAATTCCCACAATCCTTCTTGGTGACTTCAACATCCCTGTTAATACAAATACTCCTCCTACTTCTTAACTTTTTAGTCTAACTTCATTTGACCTGAAGCAATGGGCATAGGATTCTACTCACTCTGATGCCAACACCCTTGACCTTGTATTCCCCTACCTATGCTCTCCATGCAACCTCTCCAACAATCCTTTCCCGCTCTCTGATCACCACCTTATTAGTTTCTTGCTCTCCCTGTCTTCCACCACCTTTCCCTCCAATCGCCTAACCATCACCTGTAGAAACCTTAGTCACTTCAACCCCTCTCTCCTCTATTCTGCTACTGACCACCACTAAGACAAAATCTCACCCCTGTCCCGCCCCAACCTAGCCACTTCTGTCTACAATAAATCCTTGTCCTTCACTCTGGATGAGCTTGCTCCCTATTAAATCTTCTTTACCTTAAACTCTCTAATTCCTCCTCCACTGCCTCCCTCCACCAACTCACTCACTGCCCAGGAGATTCCTAATCACTTCAAAAACACAATTTGTGCTGAAATCTCCACCCTACGGGTATCTCACGCAGTTAACATTCCATGTCAACAGGTACAATTGACACTCCCTTTATTCAAACCTGCTACTATAGACAAAGTTGCTAAGCTCCTTTCTAACGCCCACCTAACCACCTGCCCCCTGGATCCATTCCCTCTCAAATACTAGTCACCCTCTCGCTCTATCCTATACTCTCTAATCCACATGATCAATCTCTCCCTCTCTTCCGGCATCTTCTCCAATGCTTTAAAACATGCACTGGTCACCTCTATACTTAAGCCATCCTTGGACCCTACCAAATTTAATCTACACCCCATATCCTTGCTCCCCCTTTCTTCGAAACTTCTTGAACGCCTGGTCTACAACCAACTGGATGACCAACTCAAAGAATAACCTTTTTGATCCCCTTCAGTCTGGATTTTGCCCTCAACACTTCACAGAAACTGCTCTTCAAAAACTCACAAATTACTTCCTAACCGCAAAAACCAAATAAATGGACACTATTCTGTACTCCTACTTCTGGACCTTTCAGCCGCTTTGATAAGGTTGACCACCCCCTTCGCCTCAAAAAAAAAAAAAAAAAAAAAAAAAAAAAAACACACGACTCCCTTGGTCTCCATGACAGCACCCTTCAGCGGCTCTCATCCTACCTATCCTAACGCACCTTCAGGGTCACTTCCAATTCTACTTCCAATTCTACTTCCTCCTCTCCTCTTCCCTTCCCCGTCGGGGTCCCCCAAGGTTCTGTTCTGTTCTTGGACCTCTCCTATTTTCAATCTACACCTCTTCCCTGGGTCAAGCGAAAAGCTCTCATGGATTTCAAGATCATTGCTATGCTGATGACACACAAATCTCTCCACCCCTCAGTCTCCTCATGCATTACTAACAGACATATCTGTCTGGATGTCACACCACTTCCTCAAGCTCAACTTGTCCAAAACCGAACTCATAACATATAAGATTTCCAAATCAGTCACAATATTGTCAAGTTAGCCAACAATGCTGAATTATGTTTGGGCATAAGGGCTACAATTGGTTCTGTGGGGTTAAAGAGAACAAAATGCATACAATAAAAATATAAAAATCTCCAACCCCTTACACTGCAATAAACGAAGATATTTTAGGCTCAGACACTCTCCAGACTCTTGCGCCCAGGTATCTGCTAAGCCAGATCTTGGGCTTGGAGGTCCTTTAAATGCTAAACTTACAGTCTTCTAATCTATTTTATATCTGAGCAGTGATGGATTTCTTTATTACAAGAGCCTAAAAAAATTTACCTGCTTAAGAATAGAGTCCCAAAAGACGCATGCAGTCTTAACTCGCCATGAAAAGTAACAGATGAAAACGCAATGGCTGTATGTCTGTACAATGCTACTGCAATAATGAACAAAACATGAAAATCTGACGGCCAGAATGGAGTTAACTACCTTTTTACGAGGCTCATTCATGGTGCTGTGGGGATCACAGAGAAGCCTTGACGTTCATACCTAAAATCAGTTTGCTGCCAATGATTTCTAGGAATGGGGTCTAGGGAACTGGTTTTGCAAAACAAACCTATTCGAAGTGGAACAGTTATTTAAATGCGTGGGTGGCAGTGGTGAAGTCACTCGATTCTAGGTGATGATTAAAGTCCAACTCAAGCTTGGGCAAAGAAACAAAGTTCTAAGCAAAACTTTCCAATTTGTGCTGGATATGCGGAGTATAGGTTAGAGGCTCTGTTAGGTTTTTATTAATGTGATCTTTTTATAAGGGGAGAGTTTGAATGTCTGATAAGATTTTTTTAATGCAGTCTGTGCCTGCCTCGCCCAGTGACAACCACCCCCCACATTTATCAATCTAGTGTTAAAGCGATGTGGGAAGTGTTGTGGGGAAAATGTCCCCAATGGAGTTACAGGCAAAAATAAAAAAGGATTTAGAAATGTTAATTGCTCCTCAATCTATCAAAAATGAAAGAAATTGACTGCAGTGAATTCCCTAGCCTGCACTGAACAGATTAATAAGCATGTACACTGGTTCACTATACAAGCTAAATGATTGAGTTCTGGCGTTTCCAGTTGAGGGTACAGAAGGAGACATTTTAGACATTTGTACCCATATAACCTTATGTTAACAGTTTGGGGAAGACCCTTTTCCGATTTAACAAGACTGCTCCATAAAGACATTGTTTTAGCAGTTGGGTGTGAAGAAACTCCAGCATCCTGCAGAGAGTCCTGACCTCAACTCTACTGAACATTAGGATTGACTGGAACACAAAGTTGCCAAACAGGTCTTCTCATCCATCAGTAACTGACCAAACCAATGCTCTTTTGGATGAATGCGCACTCATTTTCACATACAATCCAAAATTTTGTGCCAAGCCTCTCCCCGAGACTGGAGGTTGTTATGAAAGGTGTGACCTTAAAGAAGCTGTCCCATGTTTGTTTAGGTGCTATAGCCGATAGCAATAATTGCATGTAGAAATTTGACATGCTGGTGGTACCCAAGTTGATCAATGGATTGACTTGGGTAGAATCCCGCCTGCCCATACACAATTCAAATCTTTGCTAGTGCCAGCTGAACCGGCTAAGATTCAAACCAACAATGGCCTGCTCAAGGGAAAAAAAATAAAATTAACATTTTTTGCAGGGAGAAAGAAATGCATTAATTTTTTCCCCGGGAAGCTGCACAGCATGGCATCCATGATCAGGGGTGCAATGTCCGGATCCTACAGGCAAGCCCTGCAGCTTTCAGCCTGTACCATCAGCATCCTTGCAGTCCATTGAGAACTACAATCCATCAGCTGCAATGCCTGATGGTACTTGTATTTCTCATTTACAGAACGCTATGAATAAATGATGTGGCTGTGTCGGCAGAGCCAAGCACTCTGTTTTCAAAATGTAATAGCCGGTGGGATGAGAAGCCCACTCGCTGTCACAAGCAAGGTGGGGAATCAGGGGTGCAGGTATTGAGCATGTTACGTTACACCCGAATTATGGGTGCAACATGCTGTGAAAAGTGAACTTGTCCTTTAACAGGGCAGAGATTTTTTTTTTACACATTTACAAGAAACAGTCCACTGTTGTCCCCATCCGGAAAGCTGTCCATAGAAATGCCATGCAGCCATTTCGGGAGTGCATGTAGACAGGAAGTGGCTGCACAGACTGCAGGAGATGCAAAAGCAAAGAAAAAGACTTTGTATAAAAAGCAAGTCAGCAAGTTCAGGTTTACTTGTTCAGATATCAAAAAGGCCTGCGTGCAGGCGATAGGTGAGTGGTAAAGGCATATCTCATAAAACAGGGTGATGATCATAAAAAAAAAAAATCCAAGGAAAAACATGAAAAGGTTTATAATGTCAACGTTTCTCACACTACACTGTCATAATGAAATGTTTCAGCCTGTCCATCACCTGAGGTTTATTTATAAAAAAAAAAAAAAAAAAAAAAAAAAAAACACACTAGGAGGGAGCAGCGAGGCTTTCCAAGCCCCCAAGGCCACATATTTATTGTTCTTTCCAAGGAGGAGTTCTGAAGAGAACACCGCATGCAAACATTGCCCGACACAGAAAGGGACATCTGATGACCAGGCCTCAAATTCTCCGCAAGGGCTGAGGATCCAACAAACCCAAATAACTTTATAAATAAGAACTACAATGGAAAGAAATGTAGACTGTTCCCATACCTTTATTGTGACAGTACACTTTGGGGGGGGGGTTAGAATAGGTTTTCTGTGGAAACAATTACCTGAAAATGTGTGATCGGTGCCGGCAGCCATTAAAAGTGATATTAGTTTTAAGCACTTTCAGCAGCTTGATTTAATCACTTGAGTTTGCAGCTTCTTCATTTTCTAACCAGTCACTGCTAAAGCAGTTTTTGCCTTTCTTGCACACAAGTTTAAAAGATAATTTTAGGCCTGAAAATTCATTAAAAACCCTAATCCTCACATTTTCTGAAAGCAGACACCCTAGAGAATAAAATTGCGGTAGTTCCAATTTTTTCATGTCACAAAATAATTGCTGAGGCTTTACCAAATGCAACATTTCAGCCAATAATACACTAAAGTTAATTTAAGGGCAGGCAAATGCAATATTTTGGTAAAATATAAGCCTCATGCACATTAGATGTTATAAAAATGACAGTAGCATTAGCTGTAGAATGAGTTTTGCAGCGTTTATTTTTTTCAATTTTTTCTTCTACCTCCCACAAGTTTTTCAATTTTTTTCAGAACTAGAGCATTTTTTAAAGCTGGAAAAATAGGATTTTTTAAAACAGCTTACCTGTAAAATCCTTTTCTTTGATGTACATCAGGGGACACAGAGCCATAGTAATAACTATATAGGTTATATCGGACCATCAGGTGCTGGACACTGGCACGCCCCTTAAGGAGTGTACTTCCCCCATATAATCCCTCCCATTGCTGGGAGTCCTCAGTTTTGTAGTCAAGCAATATAAAAATATAAGGAGAAGAGAGGGACCTCTGTGTCCCTGATGTACATCAAAGAAAAGTATTTTACAGGTAAGCCGTTTTAAAAATCCTATTTTCTTCTCTTACATCAGGGGACAGAGCCATAGTAATAACTATATGGGATGTCCCACAGCATCGGATTACGAGGCCTGGGTACCATTCATTTAGCCCATTACAAAGACATCAGAACGGATCCGCTCAGGATGGCTGGCTCTCAAAGGATTATTGCTCGTGGAGCTCAGTACAACACATCCTTACTCGTGCCCAACACCTTAGACACTGGCGAAAAAACTGAGGACCCCAGCAATGGGAGGGGTTAAAAATGCCTGAAGCCAAAAACAGCAGCTGTAAAAACGATCCAGTGTGCTTGAGGCCCAAGAGATTAGGTTGTGCTGAGTAAACAGATACCCAACATGTCAAGCAAAACAATATCACACTTTGGTACCCTATATTTTCAATAGGCGAGGCTTTAGAAACCCCTGCAGGTCATCAATTTAGAATAAGGGTTAAAGGGGTTGTAAACCGTCAATGTTTTTCACCTTAATGCATTCTATGCATTAAGGTGAAAAACCTTTAGTGCAGCAGCCCCACAGAACCCCCACGTATACTTAACAGAGCCCGGTCTTTCCCGCAATGGGAACGAGCACACCAGCTCAGCCAGTGCCTTGGGTCCTGATTGGGTAGATTGATAGCAGCAGAATCCATTGGCTCACACGGCCGTCAATCAAATCCAATGACACAGGCGCCGGAGCAGAGTCCTTCTGTTTGCTTCTGCAACGGGGCACTCAAGAAGAGGAGGAGCCAGGAGCACTGCTGTGGGACCCCAGAAGAGGAGGATCGGGGTCACTCCCTGCAAAATGAATTGCACATAGGAGGCAAGTACGACTTTTTTTTCTTAACAAACATACATTTTGGTATGTAGGCGCTCACAACTGGTTTAAGTCTGTGTGCGTGCATACGTGGGGGGTGGGGGGGGAGGAGGGAGGTAGTTGGCTAAAAAATTGAGGGGATTTAAGTGGGTATAACTTTATTTTATATCAAATCACAAACAAAAAGTCCCCTGCGTGATATTTTAAAGACAAGATTCTCCTTAAGACTTCAAGGTTTTTTTTTTTTTTAGTTTTTTTTTTTTTTAAGACCTCCGATGTTCCACCTGCCCTCCACTGAAGCTAACGAAGCACAGATTGCACTCTGGGGTCACAGAAAGGAATATGGTGGCTGTACAGCCGCCAAATCGATTTTATTAGAAAGCCAACAGCCGGCTTGTGGAGTGTGCAAAACCTCTCCCCTTGCCACCACTTTAAGACATATGCTGGTTGCAGTAAAAAGGGTTAATCCCTGCCTATTTTCCAGCTTAAACTGGTGCCACGAGCACTGCCCCAGGTTTCCTGTTTCGGGGGGGCTCCTTTTTTTGCAGCATCATATGGAGCCAACCTTGCATTTAGGGAGTGGAGTTGTGTCTCCCTACACTGCGTGCATCAATAGAAACACACAGTCCTGTAGCCTAGGATAGCAAGGCATGCTCCTGCAAGCTAACAAACTGGCTGGAGACTGCACTATCCACGGTCAACTCTTTCCTTTAAAGATTGGAAGTTCAGGGAAGCAACTCTGAGGAGGAAGCAGCATTGAAAAGCTCTAAATAGCTGGGGTGGGAATTGCTCCAAAACGTTTAACGCTACGGAATGTTAACTTTAATATGCTCAATATGCAAAACGAAAAAAACGCTAAAGGTTTATTACTACTTTAATATACAATAAGTTTTACTTGCTTTGTGGTGGAGTACTGGCCTTAGAACATCGCCTATAGGGATTTAGCAAGCGGACAGCCTGAATAACTTATATTTGACTGGAGTGTTCCTTTAAGGACTGCAAAACCTGGAGGCTGTAGACATAACATTTCTGAATGACTGATTTTTCACACCTGTTTAGCTATAGGTGATATGCTCCGCTGCTTCCATGGAGTTGTAAACATATTTCACATATTTGATAACCAAATGCCAGGCCGATGGAAACTTTGCAGGGAGGGCATTTTGCACGAACGCTGCTATTGGTTTACACACCTGGTGGAAGGTACACCTATCACTGGAGGGGGTTTCTCAAAATATGGTAGACAGCTATAAAATTATCTTGACTCAAAAGGGCAAGCAAACAAGTTTATTTCTAGATCCATCACTACTTTTAAATGCTTAAAACTGAAAATACAGCTAAACAAAAAAGGTCAGAGACATACCATTTCTTCCAGATCTGTGCAGTATTCCAGGATAAAAAAAAAAAAAAAACTCCTGCTCATTCCTTCTGTGCAGGAGCTTCCAGTAAGGCCCCTTTCACACGAGGGTGTTTTTCAGACGCCTCAGCGCTAAAAATAGTGCTTGAAAAAAGCAGCTCTTTCACACTGGAGCGGTGCGCTAGCAGGATGGTAAAAAAAAAAATGTCCTGCTAGCAGCATCTTTGGAGTGGTGAAGGAGCGCTGTATTCACCGCTCCTAACCATTGAAATCAATGGGGCAGCACAGCTATACCGCCGGCAAAGCAGCGCCGCAGTGGCGCTTTGTGGGCGTTTTTAACCTTTTCTTGGCCACTAGCGGGGTTAAAACCACCCCGCAAGCGGCCGAATACCGTCGCTAAAATGGCGGTAAAGCAGCACTTTTTTACCACCGACCCCGCACCGCCCCAGTGTGAAAGGGGCCTAATACAGACCGATCACTGCTGCTCTCCCCTTGTGCGGGGTAACTGGTCTCGTCTCTCCCACCCTCCTGTCGTTTTCTGTAGGTAGCCTGTAGTGGGAAGAGCCTGCTGACCCCCTTCCCACAGGTCTTCTATCTGCACAGGCTATGAACAGCACAGTGATGATGTCATCGCCACTTTACAAGGCACTTTTAACCAATTGCTTACTGGGCACCTAAAAAACCCCCTCCTGCCCAGACCAATTTTCAGCTTTTGGCGCTGAATGACAATTCGCGGTCATACAACACTGTATCCAAATGATGAAATTATAAACTTTTTTTCGTACAAATACAGCTTTCTTTTGATGGTATTTGATCACCTCTGGGTTTTTTTGTTAAAAAAAAAAAATGAAAAAGAACGATAAAAAAAAAAAATACAAAAAAAAAAGTTTTAGATTGTTAATATATTTTTCAAACAGGTAATTTTTCTCCTTTATTGATGTACGCTAATGATGCGGCACTGGTAGGCACCACTGATTGGCACCACTGGTGAGCATTGATAGGTGGCACTTGTGGGCACATATGAGGCCTCTTGGGTACTGATGTCATTGGCTGACAGCTGATCACGTGGTAAGGGTCTGGGACAGGCCCCTTACTCATATCTGTGATCAGATCGGGTGATCACAGCGAGCGCCCCATTCCCGGGTTAGGGTTTCCCCTAGAAGAACAAGGTTAGGACTCAGGGATTAGAATAGGGACCTCCCTCAAAGGACAAAGGTCAGGAGGTGTGTCCCCAGAGGTCAAGGGTCAAGTGTCAGGCTGACCCACCCCCAGCAAAGTGTTCCGCCTACCCCAACTAAGTCGGGGCATGAAAAAGTCGGGGCTTGAAAAAGTCGGGGGGGGGGGGGGGGGGGGGATGCTGGGGGCTCGGCGTGGCCAGCTTCCAAAGGGGAGGACATCTATTGATCGCGTCCTGGGAAAGCAGATCTACGCTGTAGCCATAATTTGGCTGTAGCATGGATCTGAACAAGTTAAAAAGGAGAACTACAGCCAAAGCTAGTCTGGCTGTACCTCTCCTGTGGATCATAGGGGTGCAGTTCGTTCTGCACTCCTGTGACCCTTTTTAAAAGACAGTGGGCTGAAGCCTAGGGGAGTGGAGCAGAGAGTTGCTGACTGACAAGCACCAGCTCTCTGCTCAGGGAGCCTTGAGAACTGACCGATCAGCAGTGTTTGATCATTCGGTTCTCAGTGTTAGAGCGCAAAGGGGGACAGATTTTTTTTTTTGCAAAGGCATTTGGTGCACACAAAATGGAGTTATACCCGAGGCTTTTGAGAAATATATTAAGAACAACATTTTTGTTCCCAGAATTAAAGAAGAATTCCAGGCATTGGTAGGTGTACACATAGCTTGGAACAACATAACTAAGTATACACCATACCCAGCCAATGCCCCTGCAAGCTGGAATCACCAAAGTAAACACAACTACTCCAGTGATCTCCACGCCGAGCAGCTGGCTTCATGCATTCTTGAACTCAGGAGGATGGCCTCTTCGCATGGGTGATATTCAGAGAATGCTTTGCATTTTCTGAATGATTGTAAAGTGTTCTCTCTACGAGGTGGAAAGTCTGAAATCATGACCCTCACCCTGCCCAATTAATGCTTTGCATTCATTTGAGGGAAATTGAAGAGTTCTTTGATTGGAAGAAGTGGATAGTTAGGGTGGTGATGTCACGCTCTCCACCATGTTCAAAGAACACTTTGCAGTCTCTGAATGATTGTAAAGCATTCGCTGGATGAGGTGGAAAGCACATCATCACCTTGCCCACTCAGAACGCTTCACATTCATTAAGGGGAAAGTGAAGCGTTCTCCGATTGGAAGAGGTGGAGAGCCGGGGTGGTTATGTCACGCTCTCCACCTTGTGCAATCAAAGAATGCTTTGCATTGATTCAGGAAATGCAAAGCATTCACTGAATGGCAACAATGCTGAGCAGACGACTTACTGTGGTCAGAAAGCATCAGGCCAGCCACTCAGCACAGGACCTGCAAGCAAGTGGAAATAGAGTAGCGTTGTCTACTTCATTGATTTTCATCTCCCAGAGGCATCAGCCAGGTATGGTATACACGTAGTTACAATGGTCCAAGTTGGACCAATGTTGCTATGTATAAAAATGACCATACCTGGAATTCTTCCTTAAAAAGGATATGTAAAGGTTCATGGATAAAAAAATAAAATAAAATAAAAACCCCAAACATGTCATACTTGCCTCCTCTGTGCAGTTGGTTTTGCACAGAGTGGCCTGGTCCTTTTCTTCTGGGGTCCCTCAATGGCGCTCCTGGATCCTCTACTCAAGTGCCCCGTTGAAGACATGCTCTCCCTCAGGGCACTCGTTCGGGCATGTGCCCGTGTCCTGCTGCTGTGTCTATTGACACAGAAAGCAGGACTCGACCCTGCCCCCTCGACATTAGATTTGTCTGACAGCAGAGCCAATGGCTGCGCTGCTATTAATCTATCCAATCAGGACCCGAGACACTGGCTGGAGCTGGGGTGCTCGTCCCTGTCGCAGGAAAGACTGGGTTCAGGTAAGTAAAAGGGAGGCTCTGGGGGGCAGCTGCATTACAGGAGGGTTTTCACCTTAATGCAGTAAGGTAAACCTTAAGGTTTTACAACCCCTTTTAAGCTTTATTTAGGTGAATGAAGATAAGATAATGAAGAGAACACCGCTAGGAGAGGGAAGATCAAAACAAACCCGACACGCGTTTGTTTCAAAAGGAATGTGGAGCGCTCAAATTTACATTATTAAATTTCTGCTTCTATTTCCATGCCAGATTTCACTCCCCTTGGTTCCAGGATAGAACAGACAGTACATATTAACCAACTCAAAGCAACCAGCGTAAACTTCAGATTCAGGCATTTGACCTGGTTAATCAGAATGCTTCAGGGTGCCATTTAGGAATCAGAACATGTGTTCAACACACCAAGTGTCTGCAGCACAATGTATTGTATATGGACTCTTTGCGGGAGACTAAGTGTCGTAAAACACAGCCGGCTGCGAGGGAGAGCCCAGAATAATATCAAGGCTCTTTGAAGCGCTGCGCGTGCTGACAACCTGAAATTATCTGGAAGCCGACAAGCATTTCGGCTCCTTGTCACTTTAGTATTCATCCCACGGCAGAGGTTAAAACCACTTGATCGCATCTTCTTTTATTAAAGATGTTAAGACTCAGAGCTGTGCACTACTATACTGGGGAATATCTGATTCCATTTCTCATCTAAAGCTTACATAATTGGGCCCATACTGCTACCCAGTATTTTGCATGATGTGTCAAAGATTTAAGCATAAATGTTACCTTAAGTGACATCAAAAGTAGCATCTACCAGGATTTTGTACTACACCCCCAGACTTGTGTTTGAAAAGTCCCTGTGGTTTTTAAAAATATACATTAGTTCACTGAAAGTCATGAATTATTCCTAAGATTACATGATCTGCACCCAGGGTCTTGTGCACTAAACAGCACTCGAAACTTGAGAATTTTCTCATCCACCAGGTATAGCTCCAGTTAAAAAAGCAGAAACCCCTTTCTGAACCCAGATGTGTTAAAAGCTGATCAGCCATTCATAGGTAGCTTTGTTTTTTTATGAATGAAAAGAAAGTCCTCTGAATGGCTAAGCCAGAAACTGATATCATCCCGCCCCCCCGCCTCTCCATCTCAGCCAATCAGAGGAAGCTTTATATTCGCGGAATACAAAGCACTCTGAATAGCTGAGCAATGATCAGCCGGACTCAATTTTGTTCTAGAACTTGGATGGTAAGTTCCTGACTCGCTACCAGATGACGTCACAATCTGCCATTTAGAGGAAGCTTAGTACATAGAATACAAAGCTCCCTGTGAATTGCTGAGCAGCGCTCATTCTGACTCAATTTTTCTCCAGGATTGGGACAAGAAGTTCCTGTCCTGCCACCAGAACACACTGGAATACAGTTCATACAGCACACACATCTAAGTAGGGAAGGTAATTGTTCATTCAGACCAGCTTGTTCAAAACAAACTATTTAAGCTTCACTAAAGCCTGGAGATCACCTTTAAAGAGAAAATAAGGTATAATCATTAACCCAATAAATTTTTTTTTTTTTTATTGCCATCTTTGTCCTTTTGGGGAGATTGTCACATGGTCAAAACCTTAAGTGGAAGGAAATCCCTCCAATGTGAGGGAATCCATGGCTGTCACAAAGGTGACCAATACTAGTGTCCTCATTGGAACATTTCCCATCTATTCCTGTTCTGGTGTCAACCCAAAATTTGGGATTTTTTTACTTTTGGGGAGAACAGTAAATAGGTCAAATGGAGAGGGTGAATCTCCAAAATGGGCACAGACAGCAATAAAAAGCAGACCGGTGTTCTAATCTCTTTCCCCTCTGTCCATACTTAAAATGTTTTGCTTTTAAGGATACTTTAAATATAACTTTTTAAGACGAATGAACTCACCATTCTCCCAGGGCCTCCAGACATCGCATGCGCCCCAAAATCAAATCAGAATCATCCTTATTCACCTCCAGCTTCTTCTCGTAGGCCACCAGGGCATCTTCCCACTCGTGGAGCTTCTCGTACCAGGTAGCCTGGATTTCCTGCAGAAGGGAAAAGCAACAGTCACTCTTGGGAAGAAGCAACCCGATCCTCTTCATTCTGAAGGTCCCCAGCCAGCGCTCCAGGCCCCCTCTTTGGGTGCCCCCACAAAAAGCTGCTTTCTATATGGGTACTCGCGCCAGGGACCGGGTGCTGCGTCCATTGACACAGACAGTGGGACTCAGCCCCGCCCCCCGCGTCACAGGATTTTATATTGATAGCAGCAGGAGCCGTCAACCTGTCCAATGAGGTGAGCGACAGTGGCTGAAGCGGCTGATTGTACACATTGCTGGATCACATCGGGCATTGGGTAAGAAAAAGCTGCAGCACAGAAGATTTAACTTAATGCATAGAATGCATTAAGGTTAAAAAACCTTAAGGGATTACAACCACTTTAAGCTGAAAGACACATGTGAAGGTTACTTGTCAAACTTTACAAAAAATATGTGGGGGGGAGCTACACAGGTTTTTTTTTTTGTTTTGTTTTTTAACCTTTCTGCACAGAAGGCAGGAAGGTAAAAAAAACCTTCAGCTGACATCGCAGAGCCAATCAAGACTCTGTAGGGATCCCGACAACAGTGTCTGGATCTACCCAGATGCCTGACCAGCAGCTGGCTCAGCCTCTCTGTTCGCCACCAAGAGCCTGAGCGGGCCGCTGCCACCCCATCCACAGCCTGGTGCTCCAATGAGTACTGGGAGGGCAGAATGGAGGGACAGAACAGAGAGTCATGAACTGACAGTCGCTGGTCACTAAAGACTGAGAACTGAGTGAGTCTTTGATGACTCGGTTCTTGGTCTTCAAGGCAGCGGGGGACAGGTGCAACAGTTTGATGCTGCATCCACCTAGGTGAGCGACTATGTATTTATTTTTAGAATCCCACAATTGTTTAGGCTAAGTTCACACATGCAAATCGGATTCCATTTTAACCACATCCAATTTTCAGAATATTAGAATGTAGTAGAATGTGACCGGCTTTCAATGGAGCTGGTTCACACACATGCGGTTTTGAAAAGGGTCCTGTGTGTTTTTGGGTCCAGTTAAATTTTTGCACCTGAACAGAAACGCACCGACGGTAAACCACAGGCGCATATTAATGAACCTAGCCTTACTAAAATTGGCCATACACTGATTGAGCCTGCTGAACCTTGCTCACAGAAGTGAATTGTGTTGTAAAATGTTCCTTTATCAGCCCTCGCAAGCCAATCGGCTTCAGCCACTGATCAGTGTCAGCGTGGGGGGAAAAGGGGGATTTCTCCATTCACCTTTTTAGTCTGCCCGCTGGCTGAATGAAAAAATAAGTAACTGCATATGACCAGCTTTAGGCACAACATCCACGCCAACTAAGCTGGTTCAATTTACAATTTACTCCGTATAATTCTGGCTCTTGTGGTTTATTTCATTTAAACTCCTTTAATTGCTTTTGCTCTGAAAATTACATAAGTGTATAGATTATTTTTGTAACGCTAAATCAATTATTTCAAAGAAATTAATAACTAAGAAGCAAGATTTTTTTTTCCCCCTTCCTTCTTGAATATACATTTTCTTGGAGTGCCTGTGGTTAGCGTTCGAGTGGTTTGTGGGATTCTTTGGCTTAAGATCTATAAACTTTCCTGGGAAGCTGTGGTTTAGGGGGCACGTCAAAAGGTTCCCTGCTAATCCTCAGGTTTCCAGAATCCTCTCTGATCGTCCTACATGACTTCAGAGAGACCTGCGGTCTTTGAGCTGAGGTCATGGCTCCTTGCCCTGGGTCTCTGCAGAATGACACGGTACTCCAGGGATATCCCAGATCAGCACAGAGCCGAAAGGACTTGGCTTTGAAGGAGGATCTGTGAGCAGTGCCTTTGGATGCGGGATGGCCCTGCTCTGGGTGCCCCTCGCACAATGACGTTATTCTCTGGGAGGGTGAGGTAATTGGGAGACGTTTCTCTAACAGTTGAGCCTTGCAGGAAGTAATTAAAGTCGCTTTCTCCACCGTTTACCTAACACAGTAGGCCTTTGTGAAGAGGCCTTGGCTAGGGGAATAAATTCAACTCCGCCACTTCTGTCAACCGTTTCCTCGTCTGTTCTCCACTACTGCCGCCATCCATAGCAAAGTCTACTTGTGTGGCTTAAGTGTGAACATAACATCCTGTAAAAGGGGGACAGATTTTAACTCTTAAGCTAGCCATACACTGATCAAATATCCACGGATTCCTGGCGAATGGGTTGAATTTTATTCTGTGAGTGGCTTTGACTTAAAATGGAGTTGCACCCAGAATCGTAACTTATGCTTATATGCTTCCTCCTCCCCTCCAGTGTCACATTTACCACCTCTCTGGGGGACCCTTCCTCACTTGCGGGCCAATTCGAAAGGGATTCGCACATGCGCAGTAGGGAACCAGCCAAGACGAAAAGCTTCACTGCCTGGTTCCCTTACCAGGAATGGCAGCGGAGGCAGCACCTGGGAGGCGATCAGAAGATCGGCTGGGGTGCAGACATTGCGGGCACCCTGGACAGGTAAGTTCCCTAATATTAAAAGTAAGCAGCTGCAGTATTCGTAGCTGCTGACTTAATTTTTTTTTTTTCACCCAGGCTGGACCTCCTCCATGTCAAGCAGCCAGGCAGAAATTTTCAACCAAACAGCGCCTGCATCCAATCAGATGAAGATACGGTTAAGGTATTCTTTTTTTTTGCAAATAATTTTTATTGATTTAAAAAATAAAAATTCACTTTAAAAATAATTGCAATTTTATTGCAGGTAAAAAAAATAAAAAATGTGCATTTATCTTTTTGGAGCCTGAAAAGCATTGCAGATCCCCTGCAGACCTGTCAGTGTATCTGTATGGGCAAGCAGATACACTGGCAGAAATAATCTATGAACCACCACGGCGCTCCACAGCACTGTAGTAGTTCATTGAGAATCACATCTCGACAAAGGATGTTGCAATACTTTTAGTTCATTCATGCACAGAATTGAAAGCTAGTACAGCTCCGACGGGGGGCGGGAGCTTATCCTTTAACATTACAGAACAATCAGCAATTCAATAAAAAAAAAAAAAAATCTGCCTTTCGAACCACTTTATCTAAATGCATTATATGCATTTATTAGATAAACCAAAAAAACACCTTCTGTGCGAGAGCCCCGCCCCCTCCTGAACCATATCAGGTCATATACCCTCAACTTGAGGATGGGGAGGGCTTTGGGGCACACAGCACTATGTCCCCCAAGTTGATGGGGACAAGGGCCTCCTATCCACAACCCTGGGCTACGGGGGTCATGAATGAGTATGGGGTAGCCCCCCCCCCCAACACAGTCACCCAAAGAAAAAAAAAAAAAGTGTAGTATAAGAAAAGCAGGAGGCAATTTTTGACCTTTATTAATTTTTGATATTGTCCCCTGTGGTAGCACCAATCATGATGGCATTTGCCCTGATAAAAAATAAAAAAAAATTATAATGTGCTTCCCATGATGACGTCTCACGCCGTTTTGCCAGTTCGGCTGTCTTGTATAACTATGGGGCGTGGCCATGCGGTGACCTCACCCAAAGAACCTGCATTTTTTTTTTTTTTTTATCGGAATCACGAGGACGCCCATCGTGGTGGACATTGGAACTGTTTTGTCAAAAACAGGGTGGTGTTATGGGCTCCTATCTCCCTCTTTCCTGTCCTGCCAGGCTGCATGCTCAGATAAGGGTCTGGTATGGATTTTGGTGTGGGGAACCAAAGCCATTTTTTTTTTTTTTTTTTGCGCAATTTTTATGCTTAGACAGATTCTGCTCTGTCTGAAAGGGGCCTATAGCGTGGCTCGCCGGCTTTGTGGTAGCGGAGTCTCACAAAACAGACAAGCTGTGGTCCCTGAGCTGACAAAATGTCAGTGGGAAAGCGGACATTGAAATGTCGGGGCTATTAGATAAAGCCCGTACTGCACTAGAACGGAACAGCTAATGCGAGTATTGGCAGCCGGTGTTGTGCAGAACAGACTGATCTTAGTTCACATTTCAAAGAACTTTGTTCGATCTGTTCTGAGTGCAGCTGACGTTCATACAGTCACATTAGCTGCTACACTCACGTAGTTCTTGCTCTTTCAAAACAGGATCACCATTTGAGCCAGTCTACCTGTCAGCAACAGCTCTTAATGAACCAGTGCCTGGATTTTCCAGCCCTGCAAAACAATATATATTTTTTTTTAATAAAATACTGTTTTTACCCCTCATCCTTAGTGCTGTCAATATGCAACCTCTTAAGCCTCCTCCTGTCTATATACATTGGTGCACATCATTGCATAGGACCAGTATCCTGATGAAGACAGCAGTGGACCATACGTGTGCAGTGGCCGTTGGCACGGCCTTCTGTAGTCTCCTCCAGGAGCACGTGACAAGGTTACACAAAGGGATTTACAGGAAGGCAGGGACAGAGCGTTGTCACGGGACATTCCTAAACAAGGACACTCATGGCAGGATCCTCCATGGATTATGTTAATGAAAACTGTTGATTTTAAAAGACTAAACAACGCTTTTGAACGGCATAAGCATGTTAAAGCTTGTGGGCGGTTTTAGCGATTTGATTTAGCTTCAGTTTAATAAATCATAATTTGTTCAAAAGAAACCAGCGGCCAATATTTTTAAAATATTGAAACTATCATAAAGATAAAAGTGAACTAAGAAAGCAATATATACGGTGTAGCAGATCACTGACACAAAGTACATAAAATCCGTGTTCAGCTCACATTTGTCAGGTTTCCAGATGTGAAGGCAACCACTGTTCACATGTGGGAGAACTGCCAAACTTTAAACACAAGTCAAAATCAAGGTAGGAAGCAGCCGGAATACATCTGAGCAATCACGTGGACAAACGTATGCACACAGATAAAAATCTGTTGTGTTAGGCTGACGTCACGCCTATGTATTGCAGTAATGGATCAATCAGAATGGCAACCAAATCATTGTACAGCAGGCGGTGCAGTTCCAGTGTTAGCTCCGATGCTGTGCATTGGTAGCCCATTCCAAGGCCTCTGTCACAATGTTATTCAGTTGTAACGTTAACATGAGGAATATTGAGCACTGCTTTAAAGAATACGCAAGCCCAACGTTTCATACTCCTGATATGTGCCTGCTGTACCATGTATGAGCAAGTCTCCCGTTTTCTTGGTATTGCTTCTTTTGTGTGAAATCATTTACAGCGATGAGAACGCGATCCAAGCACGGTAGCCGGCGAGTACCGGAAAGATCCCAATGCATACTAGCAATTGTGAGCTTTCATGTGACCACTGACAGCCAATTACAACGGTCATATGATCCATTTGCCAGCCTCCCGGCATTTAGAACCCTTAAAAGCCCCAGGAGGCAGACGGCGGGTAGGGGTTGTTCTGACTACGCTAAGCAGGGGAACTCTGCTCTCCTCCAATGATCAGACTTGTCCTGACACCGCCCAAACCCCCCGCCTTCCCTGCACAACCATTCACTGGGAAAATCAGTGTATTATTGCTTCTCCTCCCCCAGATCTTATGCAGCTGAGAGTAGAGGGCATGGGATAACGTATAAAAAAGGCAAAAAAGTAAAAAAAATAAAATAAAAAAAAAGTGGTCTTTATAATGCTTTTTTTTTATATCTAAAATATACAAATGTTTTGCCTTTAATTTATATTTTAACCACTTCAATACCGGGCACTTATACACCTTCTTGCCAAGACGAATTTTGAGCCTTCAGCGCTGTCGCACTTTGAATGACAATTGCGCGGTCATGCTACACTGTACTCAAACTAAATTTTTATATTTTTTCACACAAATAGAGCTTTCTTTTGGTGGTATTTGATCACCTCTGGGATTTTTATTTTCTGCTAAACAAATAAAAAAAAAGCAGAAAATTTTGATAAAAAAAACTTTTTTGTTTCGGTTACAAAACTTTGTAAATAAGTTTTCGGCGGCACTGATGGGCACCGATGAAGTGGCACCGACATGCCACACAGACACTGAGAGGTGGCACAAATAGGCACCGAGAGGTGGCATGGATGGGTGGCACGGATGGGCACCGATAGGCGGCACGGATGGGCATCGTAGTGTACGGTATTGAAGGGATGGATGCCAATCAATGCATGGCAGTGATGTCCATTGTGGGCACTGATTGGCATCCATTATGGGCATTGATTGGCATCCATTGTGGGCACTGACTGGCATCCCTGGTGGTCCAGTGAGGGCATGCTGGGGGGGGGGCTGTGCTGATAATCGATGAGCACAGACACCCCCCCCCCCCCCCCGTCAGAAGAGCAGCCGATCGGCTCTCCTCTACTCGCGTCTGACAGACGCGAGTGAGGAAAAGCCGATCACCAGCTCTTCCTATTTACACTGATCAGCCGTAAAAGGACATGGCTGATCACATGGTAAAGAGACTCTTTACCGAGATCGTAGTTGCGGTGTGTCAGACTGACAACCAGCAACAATGATCGCCGCGATGCGTGCCCCCGGGGGCCCGCAGCGGCTTAATATCCTGATCACATTATATGACATCCGGTCAGGATATTAAAACCACTTTGCCACCGTCATTTTGCTATATGGCGGGCGGCAAGTGGTTAAAAACTTAATAGGTTGTTATACAAGGTGATTGTTTACAAGCACTGAGTGGACAGCCAATGGCCCAAAAACTGCACCCCCTGTTCACCTGTAGGCATGTAACATGTGTTAAGTTGCAATGCAGTGCACTTTTTTATTATGTGCCGTAGTGGGAGTCATGTCACCAAATTACTCTTTGGTTAGTCATGTGACAAACTCCATTGGTATCTGGAGCTTCCCAAGTGGTCTAGGATTTATGCTTATGTTTAGGCAATAGCAAGGGCAGGACAGTTGGCAAATCTACATTTTAGCAAATACATATAATATTTTTGGCCATGACTGTATTTGTAATCCTTATGCTGATAGAATTAGTATATAGGTAGGAATGACCATTATACAGTGCCTTGAAAAAGTATCCATTCCCCTTGGCATTTTCCAAATTTTGTCATTACAACCAAAAACGTAAATACATTTTATGAGACTCTTCTTTTTCAAAGAAGAATGGGCAAAAATGTCACTCTAGATGTGCAAATCTGGCAGAGACATCCCCAAAAAGACTTGTAGCTGTAATTGTAGTGAAAGGCGGTTCTACAAAAGTAGTGACTCAGGGGGGCGCCACACAAATGCACACCACACTTTTCACCTATTTGTAAAAAATTTTGAACCATTTATCATTTTCCTTTTACTTCACAATTATGTGCCACTTTGTGTTGGTCTACCTTATAAAACTCCAATACTTTTTTTGGTTGTAACAGGACATAATGTGGAAAATGTAAAGGGGTATGAATACTTTAAGGCACTGTATTTACTTGTTTTAATTTATTCTTTTAACCTTTATTCAGCTGCTTGCTGGTTTCTGGCCAAGGCCAAAATGATGTCATACATCCCAGGAGACTTCATGGAAATTTTTTAAAAATTTTATCTGGAGAGGAGGAGAGACGAGGCTTACCCAACTAAGCACACCCTCCTGCCTGCATGCCTGAGCTAAGAGCAGAGGGCTTGTAGGTGGTAAATGCTACATGAATTGTCTGCCCTTAGTCAAGATGACCATGGCTATAAATGCTAGGGGAGGGTTTTTTTTTTTTTTTATGATTTCTCAACAAAATATAGCATGAAACATGGAAGGATGGGTGAGTTTGCTTTGAATAAAAATGAATGAAATGGCGTTTTCATTTTGTGGTGTTGAGATACAACTGCACTTTAATTCTCAGGGTTGGTAAACATATACCGTATTTATCAGCGTATAACAAGCACCCCAAGTTTAGGAGGTAATTTTAAAAGGAAAAAAACTTTTAGGAGGGAAGTTTAAGGAAAAAAAAAAAAACAAAAAAAAAAAATTTAATTTAAATGCCCATCAATGCAGCCTTATCAGTGTCATTTGCAGCTTTGTCATGCAGGCTTGGCCATCATTTCACCCTTGTCAGTGTCATATGCAGCTTTGTCCATTTAATTCTCAACTTTGCCTTTTAAAAATGGCACCGCCGAGATAGAGTCGGATATCCTGTGTATCTCGGCGGTGCTTGGGTGTTCTTCGGCAGCAGAAAGCCGCCCAAGGCTCGCAATCAGTGGGGAATCGGCGTATAACACACACCCACAATTTTACCCTGATTTTAAGGGGAAAAAAGGTGCGTGCTATACGCCAATAAATAAGGTAGTTGGGCATTTGTAGTGGTAAACCTGGTGGACCACTTGAGCTTTTCTGCTGCCCCTCTTCTATGTTTCCATGTAAAATTCCAAGCACAGCTCCAGCCAGAAAACCTTTGATTTTGTTTTGGATATAGCAGGGAAGATTTAGAGAATTTTAGCTACATTAAAAGTAAACTAGCCAAAACTAAAAAGGAAAAAATTAGGCTGGAGTTAGGCTTTAAAGGGATTGTAAAGGCTTGTGTTTTTTTTTTTATTTAAAATAACAAACATGTTATACTTGCCTCCACTAAGTAGCTCGTACTGCACAGAGTGCAAAAAGTTGGCAAAAGCCTGTGCTCTCAGCAAAGGTGTAGTGGAGGCAATTCACGCAAATTTTGTAGCCCCTCTGTGCTAAGGACCAGGTGCCGGGAGGCCGCATATTTCCGTACGGCTGGCCCCAAGGGGTTAACTGACGCGAGTCTGCTCAATAAAAATTGAATGATATTTTCTGTGTATTTCTTAAGAGAAGTATGGGAATATTTTTTAATTTTTTTAAATCATAGTTACCAAGTGATTGTAGCATCGGTCCCCCATTGACTCTAACACTGAGAACCGAGCAATCAAACGCAGCCAATTGCTTGGTACTCAGCACTGCTACCTGCCTGTCACTCAGTGGTCATCTGCCCTGTCCCCTCCCTGCGCTCACTGGTTCGCTGGGCTGTGGAGGGGGTGGAAGCGGCCGGTTCAGGCTCTCAGAGCCTGAGATGGGTCTAGGCATGTGGGCGGATCCCAACCATATTGTCACGATCTTGCCCGACCCTAGACCAGCACTGGGACAGACAGCAGGGTGAAGCCCGCTGTCTGCTGAAAATGGGTCACAAGAGTGCAGAATGGACTGCACTCCAGTGATCCACAGGAGAAATACATTGGCTGTACTTCTTTAATCCAGATTGCGCTTCTTGTATCGGTTTTAGAAACAGAATACCCATAATATACACACCACAACAAGTTCAGTGATTTTCACAGAACTTTGGAATTTTTAGAAGCCTGCAAATAATTCAGGAGAATACATAAAATCGCTTTGATGTGTTATTTTAGTTGGCGTGATTATGCAGCAACCCTGGACGCAGGACACACTCACCATTTCCCCATAATGCTTCATAGCAAACTCTAAGACCCCGGATGCTGCCTCCGGCTGCTGGAGCTTATTGTTAATGCTGAGAGAGACAAAAAAAGAGAAGACAGACAATATGAGGAGTCCTTCTGGACACAATGCAGAACGGTGATATAAAACACTACTCAGTCACACAGACATCCACGCACCCACACTGGCAGACAGCCAAGCACTTATGTAATGGGCAATAATGCTGAACTATCCCAACAATGTCAAACTGTTATTTTATGGCCGCACGCACGCGGTTAGATGAATGCCTGGGTACTGGAAACAAAAGCCATACATCAACTGTTATGGAAGCAGGAACAACTACACACCAGGCACTGGCAACCCGCCCAACCCAGGCATGCTGGGACCTGTAGTTCTTACACAGAGGTGCTTGCCAAATTCTGCAATACATACCTCTGACCAGGACCTCCTAGAATCATTCCTTTTGTCTGATCCTGAATGAGATATCCATATTGCTTGGATACCCACAACTGGGTTTTCAATTCTGAGTGGACACCGGCATGTTGGCTCACCTCCCAGCTGATTATATCATCTAAAAAGGTGGCAGGAAGATGTTGTTCTGCACTCTTGTGACCAGTTCTCAGCAGCCCACTGTCAGCCGACGTCACAGAGCCGGTCCAGGCGCGGGAAAGATCACGACCATATGGTCAGGATCCACCCACATGCCCGGAGCCCATGAGAACCTCAAATGGTCGCTCCCACTTCCTCCAAAAGCCAGTGATCCACTCAACGCAGGGGGCAGACAGCCGACTTGACGGTTACTGATAGTTCTCTGCCCAGGGAACTCTGAGAACCAAGTGATTGGCGGGGTTCGATTGCTCAGTTCTCAGTGTTAGAGCCAGTGGGGGAGAGGGAGAGTTACATCTTCCAGAGGCCAAGTGGTTAAGTGTTTATCATACACATTATTTAGCATGAAAAAATATCTCAGTCTGGCCCCTTTCACATTGGGGCGGTGCAGGCGTCGGCGGTAACGTGGAGCTATTTTTAGCGCCGCTTTACCGTTGTTTTAACCCCCGCTAGCGGCCCGAAAAAGGGTTAAAACTGCCCGCAAAGCGCAGCTTTGCCGGTGCTTTGCCAGCGGTATAGCCGCGTTGCCCCATTGATTGCAATGGGTAGGAGTGGTTTAGGAACTGTGAATACACCGCTCCTTCACCGCTCCAAAGATGCGGCTAGCAGGACTTTTTTTTGACCATCCTGCTAGCGCACCACTCCAGTGTGAAAGCCCTCCGGCTTTCACACTGGAGTGAAAGGGGCCAGATTTTTTCAGGCGCTATAGAGACACTATTTTTAGCGCTGTAGCGCCTGAAAAACACCTGAAAGGGGCCTCTAGGTTCACTGGGACCAAAATGTCAGCCAAGGAGGATTGTGTTACACTGACAAGTTAGGTCTATAATACATGTTTTTAAGCAAGCAGTTAAGTTGAACACACTCATTTTTTACTAGCAGTTCCCTGGCATAAAATCCCTTTTTGCATTAGGTTTGCCGGCCCTTTACAGGACGATATATGTTGTATCATTTATCATAGAATTCCTAGGAAGCAAAAACCACAAATGCATCACAAACCAATGTTGGTATATATCCCCCAATGGTACAACTACCTCCAGCAATGGAATGTCACATAAACATTTAAACACTGGCTCCTTTGTTACAAGCATTCTGGAGAGACCGCGCGCCAAGCAGGACGCTCGGATTTACTGTCATTTTCTACCTAAATCACCGAAAAAAATAAAAACAAGACGGAAAATTCTGTTCTCGTTTTAGAAGCGGTTTACAAAACCTTCTCAAAAGTACAAAGAGCTTCTAAATTCTGTTACTTCCATGGATTCAATATTTATGTAATCAAACAAATTCAATTTTTAAGACCACAGAAGCATGCAACACAAACCACATTTCTGCGGTCAGAAAGGGGGGGGGGGGTGAAATTGAGAAAATGGTCTCCGTACAATGAAGTACAGATCAACCCTGACCAGCAGAGCTTTTGGCAAGACAGAAATAACAAATCCGAAAGATTTAAAATCTCAGGAGGCTGAATATATCAGAAGCATTAATGAGACCTCCAGACGTTAATGTAAAAGAGCTTCTGTTAAAACGCCGATTATTTTCACAGCACGGTGCGGAATAGCATCTGGGTTTTAGAATTTTTGATCCAAAGCAATCGCTCCCCACTAAGCTCTTTGACGTTAAGAGTGGTCCTTCGCGCCGCGCTCCCAAGGCGTTTGATTGAGGTCTATGCGGTTCAGGAGCTTGACACTTGAGTGAAGGGGCCCGCCGAGCGCCCGGTTGTATT
The DNA here is from genome assembly GCF_037356315.1 of Lithobates pipiens. Taxonomy (NCBI): domain Eukaryota; kingdom Metazoa; phylum Chordata; class Amphibia; order Anura; family Ranidae; genus Lithobates; species Lithobates pipiens. The sequence continues at coordinate 181,777,841 of NW_027507788.1, read as the reverse complement.
TATTGACACTACAACAGCGGAGAAAGTCATAGGCAAACACTGGATTTCCTTTTCCTAAGAGCCTGTCTGTCAGCCTCCAACACATCTGTATGCCAGACGTACTTTGAGCATCAAGGCCTAACCTGCCTCTCGTCAACTTTCACGCCTCGGCTCGTGGGATGTGAAGCGTTTCGGGCGCACGGCTGCAAGGACAATGAAAGTCTTGTGTGATAACGGTTGAACCCGGGGTAAGAGAGCCCTCTGGGCCAAGATCTCACAGAGACATGAAAGTGAAATACTACAAAAAGGGTATTAGGGCAACTTTTAACAGCCACACGCTACATGAAATCAAACAAGGAACTCCAGTGACAGTTTTATTAGGAATTCTCCAGGATTCCCATGGGAATTAGATTATACGTGATGACTGGAGAGAAAGTGGAGGTAGAAATGGTTTATGGCAACCATGTGGCGGCATGGTCCTAATAATACATCTTGGAAATGTTTATTTACTTTTCAAAGACATCATCCTATTTACTTCTGCTCTCCGTATCTGTAGAAATTCCTGCATCTTAAAAGGCGGGATGTATGCGTTTACACTTGCGGTCTACAGAAGGAGAACTATCTCACCCTCTTGCATGAGAAGACTATTATTAGCAATGTAGAAACTGTAGTTAAAGGATATTTAAACCCAAGAACAAAAAAGTAATATATTGCACCTAACCAGTTTTTCATTGTGGTGGTTGCCTTGCTTACCCTTTTAGTCTCCTGTTATTTTCATCTGGTGATCCTCGGAACAACACTTCCTGCCTCTGGGTGGCTACCCTCACCTACTACATCTATGGAGGGAGCCATGGTTGTCACTCAGACTGGACTTTAAAGTTTGAGTTTGAATCTTGATCCAGCAATGTGCATGAGAGCCCCATAGAAAGCTGCTTGCTTGGGGGGGGGGGGGGGGGGTGGAACTCGGCAGGAGAGAGGGGCCAGGAGGGCTGGCAGGGGACCTGAGGAGGATTAGGGCCATTTCTGTGAAACACTATTACACAGAGCAGGCAAGTATAACATGTAATTGAAAAAAACTAAAATTAGCCTTTGAAGCAGAGTTCCACCCAAAATTGGATATTCCTGCCCCCTCCAGTGCCACATTGGGCTGTATTTTACGGGTACCCTATTCCCGCTTCCAGGAGACCAGGCCCCGGCGGATTACTTCAGCAGCTCAGTCCCCTCCCTCCCCTTCTACCAGGCCAGCGAGCGTGCAGCACGCTTTGTGTATGCGCAGTATAGACCCGGCCGTGAAGCCAAAAAGTTCCCTTACCAACAATGGCGGTGGCAGCAACCAACCAGCTCATGGAAACAGCTGCGGTGCCAACATCGCTGGACTCCAGGACAGGCAAGTGTCCTAATGTTAAAAGTCAGCAGCTACAGTATGTCTAGCTGCTGACTTATTTTTAAAGAGGTAGGCGGAACCCCTCTTTATATCAACCTGTGTTCATCTACACTAGATTTGAGAGGGGAGGAGAAGACGAGGAGGGAGCAAGAGAGGGGAGGAGAAGACGAGGAGGGAGCAAGAGAGGGGAGGAGAAGACGAGGAGGGAGCAAGAGAGGGGAGGAGAAGACGAGGAGGGAGCAAGAGAGGGGAGGAGAAGACGAGGAGGGAGCAAGAGAGGGGAGGAGAAGACGAGGAGGGAGCAAGAGAGGGGAGGAGAAGACGAGGAGGGAGCAAGAGAGGGGAGGAGAAGACGAGGAGGGAGCAAGAGAGGGGAGGAGAAGACGAGGAGGGAGCAAGAGAGGGGAGGAGAAGACGAGGAGGGAGCAAGAGAGGGGAGGAGAAGACGAGGAGGGAGCAAGAGAGGGGAGGAGAAGACGAGGAGGGAGCAAGAGAGGGGAGGAGAAGACGAGGAGGGAGCAAGAGAGGGGAGGAGAAGACGAGGAGGGAGCAAGAGAGGGGAGGAGAAGACGAGGAGGGAGCAAGAGAGGGGAGGAGAAGACGAGGAGGGAGCAAGAGAGGGGAGGCGAAGACGAGGAGGGAGCAAGAGAGGGGAGGCGAAGACGAGGGAGCAAGAGAGGGGAGGCGAAGAGGAGGGAGCAAGAGAGGGGAGGCGAAGACGAGGGAGCAAGAGAAGGGAGGCGAAGACGAGGGAGCAAGAGAGGGGAGGCGAAGACGAGGGAGCAAGAGAGGGGAGGCGAAGACGAGGGAGCAAGAGAGGGGAGGCGAAGACGAGGGAGCAGGAGGGAGCAAGGGAGGGGAGAAGAAGAGGAGGGGGAGGGGAAGAGGAGGGAGCAAGAGAGGGGAGGGGAAGAGGAGGAAGCAAGAGAGGGGAGGGGAGGAGGAGGGAGTTGATGGGATTAGTAGTTTACACAAGAGAGAACATCGTTTAAGCTCTCATTTCAGCTCACAGGAATGGACAAGAACTTTGCTTTTCTGGCAAGATCAACAAATTTTTTGTCCTCGCTGAAATGGTTTTAAGGCTGAAAAAACTAAATGAATGCAACCATCATATCTGACAGCCTCTACATTTGATGTCAAGACCATATTTAGATCTGTTCTTCAAATCTGTATAAAATTCTGACACCTTAAAGACTGGGTATGTGTGGCTTACACTTGCAGGTTACAGGAGAACCATTTTACCCTCTTGGATGAGAAGCCTCTATCATGTACAAACTGCAGTTAAAAGTGGCGGTCGCATTCGTTTATTTCTTTTAATGTTGATCCTACCACAAATGCATAGCAGGTTTCACTTCCTGTAAACTGAAATTGGAGCATAAACAACATCATCTTACTAGCGTAAACTTCAAATCCCTTCAACCCCCTCTTCTAAATGGAGATGAAGACAAGTTTAAAGTCCAGCCTAGGTGACAACCATGCCCCCCCACAGATAGAGTAGGTGAGTGTTGCCACCCAGGGACAGGAAGTGGGTTATTCAGGAGATCTCCAGGTGAAAATAAAGGAAAAAGACCTACAATAAGAGAATGACTGCAGCTACCACATTCATGAACTTGTAATCTGCAACAGATTATTATTTTTTTTTTTGTTTAGACAAAAAAACATTAGTACGTTATAGCCGGCATCACTGATCTCCCTGCCATCAGAATACAACACAGTGGGAGTGATTCCATGTTCACATCACGAGTATGGATGGGGGAAATCTGGTAATTTTTTTGTTTTCATTCAACCTACTTGTTGAATGAGAATTTTTTTTTTTTTAAATAACGAACGGCCAAGCTTTATCAAGAGCCAGTACACATATCCATTTTTACAGCTATGATCCCATTTCATGTACCACTTCTAGACTAGACTTCGTTTTTAAGTCATCCTGCAAGATACTACTATGCTAACAAGCTGAATGAGCTAAACCCAGACACAGCCCAAAGGCCCAAAGGCGTCTTCTTCCCGGTGTCACTGCCTTCACAAACTGTGCCTGGGCCTCTCCTGGCTACTATATTATGGTGCGGACCAGCTGGGTCTCTACTCTCACTTCCTGTATAGTAAAGTATTTTTTTTTTTTACCAACAGAACGCTAAGTGAGGGGAAATCCCAAAACCAAGTCCACAGTAAAAAACCTGACAAGGTTTCTAATTCTTCACCACCCTATGAAAATCCAGAAAAACAATAACTGGAGTAAACATACACTAACTCTTAGACCCCTTTCACACTGGGGCGTTTTTCAGGCGCTTTAGCGTTAAAAAAAAAAAAAGCCTGTAAAGCGCTTGAAAGAAGCCTCATCTGCAGTCCCAATGTGAAAGCCCAAGTGCTTTAAGAGCCCTTTCACAATGTCAGTGCCCGAAAACCGCTCGTAAATCGCTGCTTAAACTAGCAGCGCTTTACCAGCGTTTTTCAGGCGTTATTGGGGCGCTTTTAACACCTAGTGGCCAAATAAAGGGTTAAAAGCGCCCACAAAACGTTGCTGCCAATAGCGCTTTTCAGGCGTTTTACAGGCGCTTCCCATTGATTTCAATGGAAAGGGGTGCTTTAGGAGCGTTGTATTCAACGCTCCAAAAGGGCTGCAAAGAAGCTGCTTGCAGGACTTTTTGACGCCCTGCCAGCGCAGCGCCTCGGTATGTAAAAGCCAAAGTGCTTTCACATTGGGATTGCAGTTGCGGCTTCTTTCGGGCTCTTTTTTTTAAAGCTAAAGCGCCTGAAAAACGCTCCAGTGTGAAAGTTATGTCAGTGTGAAAGCACTCGGGCTTTTACATTGGGATTGCAGTTGCAGCTTCTTTCAAGCGCTTTACATGCGCTTTTTTTTAACGCTAAAGCGCCTGAAAAACGCCCCAGTGTGAAAGGGGTCTTAACCAGAATTGAATCTTGAAGCCATAGGCAGCTGTTGAACTGGCCATGTGCCACACATTTTAGGTATAAAATAATATTTTTTTATTTTTATTATAAGGACCATGCCGCCTAGTTTGCCATAAACCATCTTGGGGAAAAAAAATACAAAATTTAAGAAAAAAAAAAAAAAAAAAAGTGTAACTGTTTACATAGAAAGATTGCTTTTACAGTTTCTCCTTTTAAAGTTTTTATGCGGTAAACGGCAGACATGTTGGAACACAAAGTCCGCATACTATTTATAAACCAGCCATAACGTTCCAATCACTGGAACAGAGGCAAACTTTGAGAACCCCCCCCACCCCGATCCTAATAAAACAAGGCAACTGAATGTTCTTTGTTATTGCACTTTATTGGGCGATTATGTTTTCCTATTTGGAAACGGCAGTTCGAGGAGCATTGGCTGAGACACCCAAATGTCCACATTCAGGTGCCCAACTTTGCAAAGAAGGAAATAAAGACTCAAAGAAAAAAAAAATAAAGAACAAATTCACTAAATACTTTCCGGGGTGGAGCAGCTGCACAGACACCACCAGATTTTAACCACTATCTAGGACCTTGACTGATATTCTCCACATAGCTCGAGTGTCCAGATTGCTCCAAAAATGCACAAAATACCCTCTAGGCTTTTTGTTTTTTTATAAAAGTTGACTTAAAGCCATTGCTGGCCCTTTAAAAAAAAAGTCACTGGCCTCGATTCTTGTTCCACTTATGTCAGAGACCTGGAGCAAGCATACATGGCAGGGGATAAAATGTTTCTTGCATGCTTGTGTAAGCTTTAGTGACTAGACCTAGACTAGACCTAGACAGAAAAGCTAAAATTAGCATTAAAGTCCCGATGAATGCCTCTAATGACAACCTGCTGTTAAAAAGAAAAAGGGCACCAATGCAAAAACAAAAAAAAATTACAATAAAAAAAATAAAATAAAAAACAAAAACAATGAAGAAGTTACATAGAAATGACTGTCTTACCATCAGCTGCAAGCCTAGGTGTTTCAGGGGCAAGAGAACCCCCCTTTCTTGAAGGCCTGGATGAGGAGAGTGACGCAACCAGATAGGGAAAGTACAGCTGCTATAGCAAACTTTCAGTATTTACCTGCATTCAGGTAAATGACTACCAAATTAACTGAAAAGAGGAGCTGGCAATCTACTGCCCAGAATAGATACAGATGCAGTGCGCTGCATTGCTACCTCAACATTTTACTGAAAGTTTGCTGTACTTTTCACTGTTGGGGTCCATTACTCTTTTTCCACACCCAAGTCCTGGAGAAGTTGGATTTTTATTACCCCTGAAACACACTGGACACTAATAAGAGACAGAATCACCCAGGGGCCATCAGTGGGTAGAGAAAAACCTGGTCATGGATAAGCCTGTTTCATATCATTAGAATCCAAGTTGTTAAGAAGAATCCAGAACAAGCGCCACACCAGGACCAATCCTTTGAACACTGGTTAGTATCAATATCCACCATATTGCTTTCTTGCGGTCACACGGCTTAACCAGATATGAGGGATCCTCCACTGTCTCGCACCAGAAAATAATAAAACTTCCACTTGAAATGGGGATTTCGATATTTATAGAAAAACAGGATTTTTAAAAACAGCTTACCTGTAAAATCCTTTTCTTTGAAGTACATCAGGGGACACAGAGCCATAGTAGTTACTATGTGGGTTAATAGGCCACCTTCACGTGATGGACACTGGCACGCCCTAGGATAAGAAGTGTACTCCCTATATAACCCCTCCCACTACTGGGAGTACCTGTTTTGTAGCCAAGCAATACACGTGTACACCAAAGAAGGGAGGGACCTTTGTGTCCCGTGATGTACTTCAAAGAAAAGGATTTTATAGGTAAGCCATTTTTAAAAATCCTGTTTTCTTTCCATACATCAGGGGACACAGAGCCATAGTAGTTACTATGTGGGCTGTCCCATAGGAATGGCAACCGAAGGGAGGGAGACAACCAAAAAACAGTAGGGCATTCAGAGACTAGAGGACTCATACTGCAGTACACTACACCCAAAGGCAATATCCTCAATATTTTTACATCGATTTGATAGAATCTGGTAAATGTATGGACTAAAGACCAAGTTGCGGCCTTACTGATCTGAGCCATGGATGCCTGGTCATATGCCCAAGAAGCACCAACAGCCCTGGTGGAGTGTGCTTTAACATGATAAGGAGGAATTTTCTTCTTTATACCATAAGCCTGAACAATCACTTGACGAATCCATTTGGAATTAGTAGATTTTTATGCTGCCTGACCTTTTTTAGGACCGTCTGGCAGTACAAACAAAACATCTGTTTTGCTAAACTGAGCAGTCTCCTTTAAATAAGACCTTGACTGCTCTCACTACATCAAGGGAATGTAGTGACTTCTCTTCCCTAGATCGAGGCTCTGGGAAAAAGGAAGGCAGCACAATATGCTGGTTTAAACAAAACCCTGTCACTACCTTTGGTAGGAATTCAGGATGAGGCCAACAACTTAGACACTGGCAAAAAAAAACAAAAAAACTGGGAGGTACCCCCAGTAGTGGGAGGGGTTATATAGGGAGTACACTTCTTATCTTAGGGCAGTGATGGCGAACCTTGGCACCCCAGATGTTTTGGAACTACGTTTCCCATGATGCTCAACTACACTGCAGAGTGCGTGAGCATCATGGGAAATGTAGTTCCAAAACATCTAGGGTGCCAAGGTTCGCCATCACTGTCTTAGGGTGTGCCAGTGTCCATCACCTGAAGGTGGCCCATATAACTCACATAGTAACTACTATGGCTCTGTGACCCCTGATGTATGAAAAGAAAAAAAACATTGTAGAAATAATAAAGCCCTCTTGGCACACCGCAATACAAGGATTTTAAAAGAAATGCCAGGCAGTGTATTTTTACAGTTAGTGTGGACCAATATCTATTGTGGACCAATTCTCTATATACCAAATCAGGGCACTGCCCCTGGAAGCTGGAAATTACTGAAGTAGACACCACTTTTGCAGTGCTCTCCACTTGCTTCAAAGTCCAGTGCTGAGAGACTGGCTTGAAGCATGCTGAACACAAGAGATCAGTCACTCAGACTGGGCGTCATTCAAAGAAAGCTTTGCATCTTTTTTCCATTAATTTAATGCGTTCTCTGATTGGATGAAGTGGGGAGCGTTATGTCACCACCCCCCAACTCTCCACCTTGTTCAATCAGAACACGTTTTGCATCCAGAGAATGCAAAGCCTTCTCTAAATGGAGCCCATGCTAAGTGCCTGGCCTCCTGCATTCAGAAGGCATCAGGCCAGCCTCTCAGCACAGGACCCAGTGGAGATTACTGGAGTAGTGGTGTCTACTTCAGTGATTTCTGGCTTTGAGGGACACTGGCCAGGTTTGGTATATATATGGTAAATAGTTATATTGGTCCAAGCTGGATCCAGGTAACCATGTTAAAATATGACACCTGGAAACAATCCTTCATCTACATATTGCAGTTATTTTCCTGCTTTGGTTCTGTAGATGGAGCTTTCAAGGATACCGTATATACTCGAGTATAGGCCGACCCGAATATAAGCCGAGGCCCCCAATTTACCCCCAAAAAAACTGGCAAACTTATTGACTCGTGTATAAGCCGAGGGTGAGACATGCCTGTCCATCCCTGTGTGTGTGTCCGTCCATCCCTGTGTGTCCGTCCATCCCTGTGTGTCCGTCCATCCATCCCTGTGTGTGTGTGTGTCCATCCATCCATCCATCCCTGTGTGTGTGTGTGTCTCCATCCATCCATCCCTGTGTGTGTGTGTCTCCATCCATCCATCCATCCATCCCTGTGTGTGTGTGTCTCCATCCATCCATCCATCCCTGTGTGTGTGTGTATCCATCCATCCCTGTGTGTGTGTGTGTCTCCATCCGTCCGTGTGTGTGTGTCTCCATCCGTGTGTGTGTGTGTGTGTGTGTGTGTGTGTGTGTGTGTGTGTGTGTGTGTGTGTGTGTGTGTGTGTGTGTCCAGCCTACCTGTGTCCCGAGCCTTTGTCCCGAGCCTCCGTCCCGTGTCGTGCCTTGCCTTCGTCCCGTCCCGTCCTGTCCCGTCCCGTGCCGTGCCTTGCCTCCGTCCCGTGCCCTCTTCGTCGGCGGCCATTGTAAAATTCAAAAGCCGCGCCTCCTCCTTCGCCTGTGATAGGCGGAACACTGAATTTCCCAGCAGCCTGTGTTCCGCCTATCACGGACGTCGTATCATCCTCGTCCGTAGTACGAGGATGAGAAGATGCCCGTGATAGGCGGAACACAGGCTGCTGGGAAATTCAGTGTTCCGCCTATCACAGGCGAAGGCGGAGCCGGAGGCGCGGCTTTTGAATCAGAATGGCCGCTGTCTGTCTGCTCGACACGCTGATCGAGCGGGCAGACAGCGATGACTCGAGTATAAGCCGAGGGGGGCACTTTCAGCCTCAAAAAAGAGGCTGAAAATCTCGGCTTATACTCGAGTATATACGGTACTTTGAAAAGCCAGTGGAAAGTTGGGAGAGAGACATGGTCAGACTAGTACTAGGACAAGAAATGCTGCAACCCTCTACCTGCACCACCTTTCTGAAGGTGCAAACAAAGCAGAATCTACTAGTGCAGGTCATTACTGGGGAGTCCTGAAATGCGATTCATAGCTATATGCAGACATCTGGGTAAGTCAGCGTTCAAATTACAAGATCCCATTAAATTGCAAAAATGTTTTATTATAGCAAAACGGGGAAAACAAACCTGGTATGATGGCATTTAAGCTTTACCTTTCCTGAACTGCTTTAAGTGTATGCCAGCAAAATAAGATAAAGAATTAAAGTGGTAGTAAACCTCAGACATGAAATATGAACAAGGCATATCACACTATAGTGCAGGGATATGCAATTAGGGGCCCTCAAGCTGTTGCAGAACTACAAGTCCCGGAAGGCATAGCAAGACTGATAGCCACAAGCATTACACCCACAGGCAGAGGCATGATGGGACTTGTGGTTTTGCAACAGCTGGAGGTCCACTAATTGCATATCCCTGCTATAGTGTGTACTGGTCTCAGTCAAGAACAATAAAGCCTGGTACACACCAAGTTTTTATTTATTTTTTATTTTTATTTTTTTAAGACTAACAGTTCCAGTTGGAGCCACTGTTCTAAAGGTCCAACGTTAGCACGGCGATCTTCCTCCACTGAGCTGTTGTATTCCCTACAGTGGGGTTGGGCCGGCTTCTGTCGGACCGACTGACATACACACGGGCTGAATGTCAGACTTTTTTTTTATTCAACTGGCAGATGTCTCCCGACATTCGGACCATGTGTACCTGGCTTTAGAGTTACTTCTGTCCAGTGTCTCATTCCTCCGCTATCCGTACAAGTCACTTCTGACACCTAAAGACATAAAAATGGTGACAGAGGAGAGATCTTCAGCTGATTGACAGCCTCAGTTCTGTTCCTGTGTGAAAAAAAAAAAAAAAATAAATAAAAAAATAAAAAAAAAAGGGGGGGGGGGTGCATTCCCTCCAATCAGCTCTCATAGCTCTCCTCACTCATGTAACTTCAGCTGTCAGCTTTTCAGGTCAGAGATCCTGTACAAATTCTGGACTTTGAATGGCTGAAGAGAAGACGGCAGAGACAACTTCATGTAGGAGGATTTGCTTAATCTGTGTATCACCTGAGCCATTCACTACACTGGGTATATGTATGGGTCAAAAACCACCTTAAGTACTTCTCCAATACATACACATCTGTTTTAGAACTTTAAAAGCACCACACATACAAAAAAATAAAAAATAAAAATAAAAAAAAAGGAAGAAGAAAGTCTGCTGATCATGTCACAAATGCACTAAGCTCCTAACTTCTTAAAAGTGCTGACAACACCATGACTCTTGGTGCATTGAAATTCTGACCAGTGTTGTCAGCCCTGCCTGCTGAACTATAAAACCTGGCCTGTCTTCACTTTCTCTGTCCCACTCCACATTGAATTCTCTACCAGATAAACAGTGCTGCTACCTCGACTTCTAGGAGCCTGTCCACGCCGTGTAGGAAAAGGGTTCTTAGGGGATGCAGTTTGAGGGGCCAGCCTATGTCAACAGGACCTGACCCCTGCCAGCAAATGCCCTTTAACAATTTCATTAGACTACTGATGTCACAGGGAATAAGTCTCATTACAGGAACGAGGTAATCTATAAATGAATGCGCGGATATGCTCTAGAGCAGTGGTCTCCAAACTGTGGCCCTCTGCGTGCATTTATCCAGTCCTTAAAGCACTATTCTTCCTACTGATGGAAGGGACCATTTCTCCCACCGACACCAACAATGGGGCACCATTCCTCCCACTGATACCAACCATGGAGGCACTATTTTTACCACTAATAGGAGGGACCATTCCTCCCACCAACACCAACAATGGGGCACCATTCCTCCCATTGAAACCAACCATGAGGCACTATTCTTACCACTGACAATGGAGCACTATTGCTCCCACTCATACCAATGATGGGGCACTATTGCTCCCACTCACACCAATGACGGGGGGGGGGGGGGCACTATTCCTCCCACTCACACCAATGACGGGGGGCACTATAACTCACACCAATGATGGGGCACCATTCCTCCCACTGACACCATTCCTTCATCCTAAAGTCTGAAGGACAGTAAACTGACCCTTTTTTTTTAGAAAGTTTAAAGGACCCATGATCTAGAGGAGGCGAAGGTTGTTTGGTGGTACATCTGAGGAACGTCTGAACATTTACTTTAAGTCATGCACTTATGAACCAAAAGGATCAAAAAACAAATTTTCGAGGTGTCAGGCACTGTGCTCTAAGCTAGCGTCTCTCCTATTATAAAAGAAGGTACAATTCTTAACTTTTTAAACTAAGTGGTTACATAATTTTCCCATTTCAAAGGGATATCCATTTCAGTAAGACCTGTGTGTTCCTTGGATACCTCAAAGCTTTTTTAAACACAAAGAAAACCCCTAAGCCAACCCTTCCCGTATCTGTGAAAAAACAAACTTTCACGGTGCCTTGAAGAAATGTGCAGTCTAGCTGGTTATATAATGGAAGCATTTAGCCTTAATAACTTCCTCTCCGTAATTTCCAGAACATTTCTCTAGCTAAGGGTTTTTTGATGACTAATTCCGCATGCATATTTCTCCATGGTAAACAACGAGTCAAGGTTTAATACAGATTCCTGACTTCATCCAATCACCTCCTGGGATGGAAATGGTCTCCGCAAGGTGTTTTACTGCTTAAGGTTGGAAATCAAGCGGAAAAAAAAAAAAAAAAAAAAGTCGGATACCTTTGCAGACTTGGATTTTTAGTATTTATGTTTTTCTGGAGCATCTGATACTCTTTCCCAGCAGGCCTCCTCCTGCAGCGACTGGTAGCAATCGCTTTTCCTTGCTCGCATTCTTCGGAGATGAGGGGACTGTTTTTCAGCTGGTTTCGGGATGGAGAATAGACCCCGGGGAATTGAGTTTCTGTCGGGCGGGGTGTCCAGGTCTGCTTATGTTATATTATTGCTGCCAGCAGTGGAGAAGCAGGCGATGCCATCGAATGGTGTGAAATTCACTAGCTATTTCCCCAGTAATATTAAAGAGTTGCAGAATACTGACAGCACAATAAGACCCAAGGGGCTCATAAGTCTGTGCAAAACCAAGGATGTGCTGTAACTACAGCAACTGGATTCAATGGGGACAGCTAACCTTACAGCTATGTACATAGCTGAAATACATACAAGTATGCACCTTACCCAAGTATTTGTAGTTATGTCCATAGAATTTACTTGTTCATACCACACAACCAAAGCCATTAATGGGGACATCTATTTTGCTTCCAGTGTCACCTGTCTGCTCATTGGACAATGAAAGAGCAGAATCACACGACAGACTCTCCATGTCGTTGTCTAAATACTACCATAGAACAATTGATACATCCCATAAAAGCGGATCTTTCAGCTTAATTGCAAAGTCCAGGTATACAAAAGGTGCCTCCCCCTTCCTTAAAATGCTGCATAAAAAGTACCTGTGGGGCCAAAATGGATAATATTCTTACCTTTGCTTGGCTTCTGTAGCGCAGATGGTGAGGTCACCCCCTGCCGCCAAGTAACCCAAGTCTTGCAGCTACTCAAACATTTCCCAACACATGACGAGAAGATGGAGGATGCCACGAAAATATCTTATCTCTAACCCATCCCACACATAGGGCTGGGGAAAAATAGTTTTGAATCTTGAATCGAGTTGATAGGTCAAATCGATTAAAATTTTCAGCAAATAGATTTTTTTTTTTTTCACCAGGACCGGCGCTGACGAGCTGCGGGCAGCAGTTTTTTTTTTAGGAGAAGCCACGGCTTCGCCCTAGTCCAC